>NC_049980.1:16678994-16754271 GCF_000003815.2 Branchiostoma floridae | reverse complement strand
GATCAAAGTGAAAGACTATTGTAGGATAGAAACATGTCATTTTGTCTTAATAATGGGTGGCTGTTCTATGTGTTACTGTATGTATTCTATATAAACTGTAAATATTGTTATTGCCCATATCCCAGCAAATCTTCACCCAGCAGATCATGTTGTAATATTTATATCAAGTTTTGTTAAATCAATGTAGTAAGGATAAAAAAGAAAATGGCTAGCAGTATCATCCTGATTGTATTGTTGAAGAAATACAAATACTGTGTACACACAATATTTTGTTACGGTACTGTGGTGTTAGGAAACAAAATCTTTACTAATACTACACATTTATATTTTGCCATTATTGTTTCTACAAAAATGGGGAATAAAGAAAGAACTTAATGGCCGCATGTTACCATGTATCACTTGTTTACTTGATTTTCTTCCATTGGAGATGAACTGCACTTCCTTTAAAGTAAGTTGCTTATAAACTAACCATTTCTGCACATACATTTCTTCATACCTTTATGCAACACCTTTAGTTACTTTTCTTCACTATGCATTTCAAAAGTGACCTATTCAAAATAAAATAATTTAAAGGTATCTTATGTAGTTGACATTGCAGGTGATACACCTTCAGCACTACACTTGCTTGAATGTCCTTCTGGTCTCTCTGCATTCACTCTCAATCCATTCATAGTGCCACCTCCTATTGCACCTGCACTCCGCTCCACACTTCTCGGAGCCACACTTTGGGCAGGGATAGTGACAGCCTGGACAGTCCTGCTCCAAACAGTCACACAGGTCCCTGCCATCCGAGATCAGGACACCCGCCTCATCATATACAGACCTCTTCTTGTGCTTGTCTCTGTGGGAGAGGTTCGATGAAGAAGCCAGTAAATTAGGTGTTCAGAAATTTGTTGTTTTTATCCAAGAACTACCACACAGTGTAGTAGGTACAAGTTCACCAGATAGCTTTTAGGAATAATGGCAGCTGAACCAGCCACTGCTGCACCACTTGACTGAAGCTGGCGTGCTTCACCATAGGAAAGTTATACCCGCTGTACAGATACAGTTCAGACTATGAACTGGGTCAACTTAACTTCTCAACTTTTCTACCTAAAGGCTTACCATGACTAACTCTCAGATACACAGGTTTAGAAGTCTTTGACTTATGTGTGGTGCTTTGTACATACTTTATTTGTGATTCATGTGTATCTGTGCAACCAGCATGACCAGATGAGGATGTAGTTAGGAAAATACCTTGTCACCACAGAGGGGTAGTAGTTGAATATTGATGTGAGCTTTACCATGTTTCTGACCATCACCACACAAAAATGAGAATATTGTAGTTACACTGTCATGTGCACATGTGACCTAAAGAGTGGAGGACTATATAGCAGCATGATGTCTAGACCAGCAGGAGAGTAGAGAAAAGTTACTGAGAAGGACATGTCACCTTGGGGACAGCTTTGGACAGTGTCAGTGCAAGTGAAATAATCTGCATGATCATACATACATGGGGATTGGTAAATTGTTAAAAAATAACTCATAACAGCAAAAAAAGCTTTCTAGAGGCCAGCATGGCAAAAAAGATTATTAAAAAATTGTGCCAAGTAAAAAAAAAACTAATTCTGATTATATGATTAACATATCCTATGATATTATGACTACAACTTAAAAGTGTTTCACTATGCATGGTAAAGACTACCAGTGACATGCAATTATTCATATCTAATGATTTAGCCTTACCTCTGTGAAGATTTTCTGCAAAGAAATTGAAGAAAATAATATCAGAAAAATTTTGAAAAGGGCTGAAACCCTCTTCCTGGACCCATTTCCACAAGGTATCTGTACATCACAGGGACACAGAATGCACCAGTTGATTTATTATCAAGCATTTAAATCACAACTTTTAGTTATTACATTTATTTCAGGGCCATAGTGACATGAGTAAAGGAATAGTATGTGAACGTCTGACAAGTGGACAAAACCTGCATGACAGAACATTGGGAGGAAGGACAGATAGGAGAACAGGGCCGTTGACCAGTTGTAATGTACATCTTGTTGACTTGTGCTGATGTTAGTTCTTGGAACACTTACGCTTTCTGCTTCTGTTGCTGCACCATACGTGTTAGCTTACGCTTCTCACGTTCACTCTTCTCTGGGTCGAAATCCTGCAGCATGGGCCCAGGGTTACGGAACTGGAGATGCTGCAACGTTCTTTCTAGAGTTGGATGGGACTGAAGAGAGACAAACATATCTTATCGTCACTATATATCCTGAGATAGAACTGATATTAAGTATTAAGTATTTGTTTGTATTGCATACCTGATAGAATGCCTCATGGTGTAATACCACATACACCAGGTTTGTAGTGAACAGTACAATCTGCATATCTGGTAAAGCAAAAAGTAATACACTTGTAAAGTTGACTTAAGCTAATTAATAATAATAATTAAACTAATCTACCTTGCATTGCCTTCCTTACTGAATGACTAGTATAGTACTAGTATGTTAAGCTGTCCCAAAAGTTTGCAAGTGCAGGCAAATACAAAGAAGCTTGTCTTAAACTTGTAAGTGGGTTTATGGTTCAAACTGCACACGAAGTATGTATCTTAATGCAATATATGTCAAAGTAGAATATATGTCAAAGGAGAAGGTCCCAAAGACATAGACAAACTACATCCTGATATATATATTTGGTTTGGTCAAGACAAAAACTGTTAACAAGTGAGGGGCCTTCTCCTTTGACCTTGCACTATCTGCTATTGGTACCATGTAATGTTGTACATGTACATGTAGTAGCAGTGCCGGTGCTTATGTTTGTAAAACAAATGTACATGTGCACTCGAGCCAAGTCTCTTGTTTATAGAAGTGTGGAGTCTTTATTGATTTCAGTCTCTGCATGAGATGTGAACAAGGACACGATGTAGTGTGTCCTTGATGTGAGTCAGGCTCTTTTGCTAGATTATTAGCAAAGACCAGGTTTTTCATACTTAGTAAATGAATTCCTTCCTGAAGATACAAATTCAGGTATTATCATTTTAAAAGCCTAATGTTACTGTTTTCTCTATTGCAGCTAGTGGAAAACATAGGAAGTCAAGACAATAATATGTCAGTAAAATATAATGAAAAAAATCAACATACAGCAAGAGTGCAAGACAGTGAAAGAGTTTAAGACAAGACTGGGGCAGGAATGGGGACTGCATCCAGACCTATTCGACTACCACTTCACAGACTGACCGCCACAACTAGGCTGTAGTTCAAGGTACAGATTCGAGGTAAAGATATGAATAATTTATTTCACGCGTTACATGTGGAATCTACTCTGATTTTCTAATTGTATGAAAATTCCACTCGGAGAGTCAAACAAGTTGACTTGTGTTAAAAAGAGAATCTGCAAACGTTAGATACTGGAACAGGAAACTGGAAAGGTCAACAAACTTGTAACAAGTTAGTAGCGCTGAACAAAATGTGGTGGGGTTAACATCCACACCACGGATGCCCAGTTCCAAAAGACGTCAAAAAGTTCCGGTGGAGACCAGACCGCCATTCACCCTACCTTATCCTTCCTGACACCTGCCTTAGCATTACTGGAAGGCAAGCGGGCTTCTACCTTTCCTGATTCGTCCAGGAATTCCTCCGTTACTGCTTGTCTTTCTTCTGCTGTTTTATCTGCATTCTCTCCCTTCAAATCGGCCGCCATTTTGTTGAGGCTACCATTTTACAAAGGAGAATTAAATATTTCAACGTGAATTACAGTACCGAGTGTACAAAAAAAAATGGTAAACTTGTACTAAATTCAGAAATTTCGTACTATATCCAATATGAAATGTCCACATTTAAGCTATATTATACATTTATTTAGGGAATATTTTTTCATTTCTTCAAAAGCCCCTTTCAAAGTGAAACAGTCTGAAGGTCAGAGGTCACATCACAGCGCGAAGCATCTAATCGCTAATAGGAAACTTCAGGCGGCGGCGCGGCTGGTCCACGCTGGCAAGTAAGTCTTACAAATTTTTATTTCACATTCTCTGACAGAATTCTTAGGTCGCTGCCTGTATGGACGTAGCTAATATGCTCGGGTTGAATAACCTAGAATAGTTTCCTTGATGTAGACAACTTATATTGTGAGATATTTGGGAGTATTTTAAAGTTTTGAAGTAGCTAAAAAGGGCCAGGGTTACGCGACAGGACGCCGGTACTGTGAAACGGGGTGCAGCAGGGGCGTTTTTGTCAGCAACCCACACAGCACAGCCAATGTCTATGACTTCTTTCCCCCCCCCCCCCCATTTCTTATTTGCTCTATAGAGTCTATTCCTTATATAGCTTACAATAAAACCTGGTAGCTATAAACAATCACCAGTTTGAAATTCTTTAAACACGATTGGTATTTTACTGTGGATTTTCAAAATCAGGATCCTCATTTGATCATGAGGATCCACGAAAGCTTTCCACGAGCTAACTCAGTACAAGGACGTTATATAACGTCCTTGCTCAGTAACTGCATTTTTGAAGAGAGTATTCTCTGAAATATTATTTGGGGAAGGAAGTTGTACGTTTTGTCTGCTATCATTGTGAAAGGGTAAAGTCTCGAATTTTTTTTTGTCATTTCAGGTAAGTGAATCTGATAAGTAAATGAACCTCTATTTGGATATTGAATAAACTTTATTGATTAAAGAATAAAACGCAGGTTAGTTCAGATACTAGTAGTTGGGACGTAACACTAACAGGGTAGAGTTTTATAATACACAGGATAGCAGGACGGCTTCTGATCTTCATCAATTTGGCCACTATCTTGACAGTATCAGATATCTTTTGGGGGTTTGTAAATTTTACTGTACAATTTGGAGTGAAAGTGTCGATCATATTGCAGAACAGGCAAGCACACACTGAAAGTGAAGTAGTGTATTTGTTTTGTCTTTTGTTTCCCTTTTTGTTTTCCCTGTGGACAGGAGAAAGTGTTCCTGTTGTTTGTTTGGTGAGGTCAGTGCCATCATTCCTGGTGGAAGGTACACATGATATGCCCTCAGGAGCACACACTGCCTGTCTGTTAGCAGCATGAGGAATTCAGATCATGCTTGAATGTTTGCCTTCTCATTCAGAACTGGTGTGATGTATTTGCTGTTGAATGGATGACCAATACAGTGATTGAATGACCCCCCCCCCCCCCAATACTCTAGTCTATCATAATCATAATTCATCCCACCTCAGAAGATTTGGTCTGTCATCATTGTAGGAGAGCAATGGGACTAGCAAGGAGGCCCAACAGAAGTACTGGTAATTGAAACAGATGTGCTTGCCTGGAGTTGAGAGCTTGGTGGCAGGAAAACACTTCCTGCACAGTTTCAAAAGACTTACCAGTCAGGTTTCCCTGGAGATGTTTGCTTTAGGCACAGATGTTTGGCCTTTTCACCCTGTGCATCCTTCAGCAAATGTGATTTGTGCCAGCTTCTCCAAGTTTGGTGGTTCTTTTAGTAGCTTTCCACACACAAACAGGCTGTGGGATGTGGTCAGGTTTTGTTTGGAGTTGTGAGGGATGTGAGAAAGGGTGAAAGATGAGATGTACTGAAGCTGAAAATTGTCCATTGTTCTCAGAGAATGAAATAAAGGACAGAGCAGGAAGGATAAGGGGTATTGTAAAATGTAATTCCATATTTGGCCTTACATATTGCAGGTTGGTTTTATGGAAAATTTGAATTAAGGAAATGTTGGACAACAAGGAAATACAATTGTCCATAAGCTTTTGTTTTTTTATAACTTTCTTTGAAGAGATGTTTTTGATAATTGGTCTCTGCGGTAGACTAATAGCAGACAATCAATTTGTGCTGGTGCCTTTTCACTTTACAGCTAGCATTTGATTAATGCCTTCTCTTACAACAAAAGCATTCTGTGTCAACTTTTCAATTGTCTCCATAGGGCTTCTTGAATTACACACAAATAGGCAGAGCATGAATTTACACTGCGCTCAATAAGGTGCTCTTTAACAATTCTGTTTCATCTCTTTGTGAAAAGAAGTTTAGCATCACAATGGGCAAGGCTAATTCAATTACTCCTGGCATATATTGTGAAAGACAGACCTAGGTTCATTAGTCATTTGTAACTGTGTGTGCAAAGGATGAGGTATTTATGTGCACTGTTACACTTACAGGCCTTTTGTTGATAGAAGCCTTGGACAAAGCCATAGACAATTATTTATACATGAAAATTGAGATTGTAGGCCGTGGTGTTGTGCCCTGCTTGACTGACCTTGTTTCCTCAAGGAGCATTGAATCTCCTTGTCTACTATTCTATAGGTAGTTTATGGCTGGAAATTGGAATTCATCTTTCTGTAATCTCATTTTCAGTAGAAAGGCCCATTTTGACAGTTAGTATCATCTGAGGTATGCTGTTTAAAAAGTTCTACATAAAAAAGCATTTGAGATTCCTAATTTGACCAGCACAGACTTCAGATCCATAACTCATGAAGGCATGCTAGGTATTTCTTACTTGTTCTATAGGCTTATGCCCTGTTTTCTTCATGAATACTGCAAGCTCAATAGATTTGTGCACACATGTAGTAAACCATAGTTGTCTTTCTTTAGTAGAATGCAACTAACTGAATGTCATTGAAAGTGCATTACCAAAAGATGTCTATCTATTTATGTTTTTGCAGATCGTGGAAACCCAGCCTTATCCATCCCAACTAATAATGCTACAGGTGAGACATTACCTTTTATACTTCTATCCATTTGATAACCCCTGCTTCCTCTAGGGATGACAGGATTTAGGATAACGTAAACAACATTGGTTCAAAATTCCCATTTAGTGTTCAGACATTCTTTTCTCCACCCAGTATGCATTGTGCACTGTCAGTCCCTGTTCATCACGTCCACTTATCCTGTCTAACTTCTGCACTGTTGAGAAGAATGGGACATACAGGCTGACAAAGGCAGAGATGTCTGAATGTTTTTGCCCCTGTTTTCAAACTATCAGTGTTGAAGGCCTGGTATTGATCCCTACTGTAGCTACTGCAGGGTCACTACCACAAAAACTATGCTGGCTATAGCAGGGAGAATTTTTCCAGGGGAGTTTGTCCACCATAGGGTTTGTTTGGAGGGAAATGTCAGCATTCCTGTAGACTGACTCTCCCGGCCAAGAATTCATCGTATGTTTGCAGAATTCTCCTCTGTACCTCGTAGGAAAGCCTGGCAGAGGCAAACTGCTGGATTTCTTTGTAGTCCCCTCCACAGTCCCCTCTGCAACTATTTCATGGAGGGGACTAAACAAAAGGCCAGCAGCTACTAGTACTACGGTGAGTACAACGATGGGTAACAGGTTACACAACTTACAGTGTTGTTACTGGTGAGGAAAGACAGATTACAACAGTCAACAAAGCCTCAGCACAAGCTAGGAGATCCAGGACATCAGGCATGTCCGACCATTACTGCCTGTGAGTTATCCTTTGTCAGACATCGGCTCTTTTAAGAAATATTCCAAAAGTCAAAACTGGAAGTACCAACACCTACCCACATACCAAATATCATCACAATCCACTCAGAACTTCTTGAGTTATTGCTGACCACAGATATGTAGAACCACAGACACACACAAAATAATACCTCTATTTTTAACTTAATGGGGGTAACAGAAAGGAATCATCTCAAAACCTCTCTAAGTAGGCTTTTAGATAGATAGACCAGAAGATTGCAGCCTGTGACTGTTAGGACTCACCATTTGCATTAACAATGTACTAATATGTGGAACAATTGGGCTAGCAGGACAATCTCCGATGAGTTGCTATGCCCTACTATTAGGACAGAATGGAACAAGCATCATTGGATCTGAAAAAAATATACTCCAGTACAATGGACATGTATATATATGGATATATATATATATATATCTATATATAGATAGATATAGATATAGATATAGATATAGATATACCAGTATAGAAAGAGATATTGTAGAAACAATATCCATATTAAACATGTACATGTATTACACCTTATTTTACCACATGACTGGTAAACCCTTCCAGATTTATATTTGATGAGTCCTTGACTTCCATATACAGTAGAACCTGTCAATATGTCATCATGATACATTGTATGTGCATTGACCAACTTTTCAGGAAATACTAATGGAGGATTCAATGTTTCAGCCCCGTTTTAGTAATGTTGTTTGTGCAGTCTGGCTAGCTGTCAATGATTTGTTCCCACTTTAATTGGTCTGTTGGTGAAGCCCAGTAAACATGGATGACTCTTTTTTGCAGATATTGGATTTATATTATTTGTAATATTTAATTAAGTTTACCTAAGCTTCATGGACCTGTTTGCAAAACTGTTGCTGATTTCATGGGAATTTAGATGAACACACTTAAGTGGATAAATGGGCAGTCATTGAAATATTCAATGTGTTTTACTTTTCATTAAGTTGCTTTTTATTACATTTTAGGTATCTCAGGTCTCTATCTTATCTTGTATAAAAGAAATACAAAATACTCTAGGAAAGAAGTCTACAGCATGCAAGCAAACAAAATTATATATCATACCTATGAAAACATTTAATGTCTTTTTTTATGCAGATTAAAACCTTTATTTTGGATAGAATGAGGACAAGGTATTGTCTTCCTTACACCTGCAAGTAAAAAGATATGACGATGATACATGAACCATGTGGACAGGATGGTCCTTAAGTACCTGCATAATGCAACATTTCATACATTGATGTATAAGCCATAACCCTCAGGTACTTAGCGGAGAGCGCCTCTCCGTGGGATAACCCCAGTGGGATTGCCAACAAAGAGAATCAATCAGCGCTGATCTATACAAACTAAGAGGTAATCTGCGTGAGCCATTACAATTGCATATGCTCATGAAGGCATGAAGAGATCTGAGGCTTCTGTCATGACGGGATCATCTTCAGATGCATCAGAACAAAGCTTCAGGTCCTTTATGTTCGTGAGTAAGGGTCGGATACCCGTACAGCTCAATCTGCTTCAATTTCTGTATTGTGGTGTATGGAAAATAGATGTGAGAAGGACCTAAATCTGGGTCGCTGGAAGGGCTGCCTTTGTAATTTTATCTATGGGAAAATCACTAAGGAAAGAACAAGCAAGCCATGAAGAAAAATGTGTATAAAGTTCTTCAAGCCTTACAATTTGTGAGATTTAAGTACAGGTACTAGTATAATGGGCCTTGGCCACCTTATGTGAATTATTTCATACATATGATGAAGAGCTGTGTTTATCTAAAATTTCCCACAGACACTTGCCTTTTTCCATTGTCTAATGTTGCCAGGATGAGGTGCCTATGTGGATCACTGAGTGTATAATGGCAGTGCCAGTTGTTGTCTGGAGGCTTTCATCCCCTTATCTTTTGGTGACATCATTGAATGTAATGATATGCTGCTTGAGTTAGACAAGGTAAAGATAGCTTCAAATTCAATCAACAATTGTTTCTGCATAGTCACAGTTGACAAAAGAATCTATCTTGACAGGTATCACCCACAGCCATCACCCACGCATACACATTGTGTTTTTATCCCTTTAAAGTGTAGAAAAAAAAAACAAGGACTGTTTCCAAATTTTGCACCATAGTTAAATGCATTTCAAGTACAAAGTTTGTCTCGGCATTATCTCAAGTCAGTAAAACATGTAATGGTCTACTTTTTACGTTGTTGAACTTGAAATACCTATTTATCACAATTGAGTAATCAGAAGACCACTTTGAAGTGACTCTGTAACTGTGTTAACACACTTAGACTGTTTATTGTCTGGCTTAGCAATAATAGGGCTAATGCTAGACTAAACTTTGACCCTTAATGTCAAATAAAGTATGACAACGTTTCACCCAAACCACTATATTGAGAAAAAAGAATACTATACTTTGCTATCTGAGAGCAGTGTCGCACTGATTTCCTTATAGACATTGTCTGCACTGTTTATGTAGATTCTGATGGATTTATACTGTGACGTAAGATGGTGCTAAACATGTAGTGTTTTAGGGTACCATACTCTCCACACAACGTGTTGTTTCCATGGTACCGACTGTCCATAACTGAACGCGCTAACCCTTAATTACCATTAAATACACAATGCCAAATGAGTACGGTGAGCGGCTTATCATATCTGACATAGTTTAAACGTGCACACCACACCACGGGGCTCACCTTGTCCACTTTGTATCCCCGCAACACTGAAATCCGCACGTCTCTTCAACATGCAGTTCTCCGCCAACTGCAAATAGGTGTCGCTTTTGTCGGAGGCTTTTCAAACCTCAGGGTAGGTAATTGGCCTTGAGAGCCGCGTGATTTGAGTGGTTACTAATAGGTTGGTTGCTGTCGTCATTGGAGCGAGCCCTTTTCTGATCCAGAGAGAGGGCGCAGTAGACCCAGTCAGACGGGTCCCCTCACAAACCAACATGGCGACGGCCGCACGGACTTACTAAATGGTGGGACGACAAACCCTCATCTGAACATCTGAGTGGGTGCACGGATCTTTTCTAGGATACTCAAAGCTGTTAGATTTTCCATTAAGGTGAGGGATAGCTGTTATCAGCTGTTATTTTCTTTACGAAAATAAGTCCACAGTCCCAACCCTGGGGTGTTACACGGCGGAAAGATAGTAGTAGTTGAAGGTACTAGGGGATTTGTTTGTATCAGTTCGGGGGTTTCGTCTCCGCTGAAATGTCTTGATTAGTTGATAGACATGTATTCCGGTGACAAACCAAGAACAATCGTTGGAGTCATAGTATGTGAAGATTCGCGGTGTTTTCCTAAACAAACATTTAGGCAACCGAACGAAAACAAGTTGCTACTCTTGAAACGAAGGACAAGGACGTTGGCGGTCTTTCTATTTTTAACAACTTTGTTGATGTGGCACAATATGACTTTGATCAAATTTTTTGTAGTTTCATTCGTTAAAGAAACGTTCTTTTTTACCTAAAACTATGGATCGGCAGGCCTTATTTTGAATGATGAACGCTGACGGGAAGCCTGACTAGCATTGACAGACTGGTAGAGCGTGTCTGAAAGGCGCTGAATAGTTATCAGGTATATGTACAATATTTGTCGCTGAGTGTCATTATGTGATTCACGTCCTTTTTGTTGAATGTAGAGTCACATTTCCGCTTGGCCTACCTGAAATATATCTGATCTGTATCATTATGTCTACGTAACGACCCAAGATTTTTTTTCAAACAATATTATAAGAATGGTGTTATTGAGCAGATCCTGTATCGCTTTATAATCACCTAAAACACTAATGTGAATGCTGTGACAATTAAACCTTAATTACATTACTTAATGATGGTATTTTCCTTTGACAAGTTCAGCATCCGGACGCTGCCCCACGATTGAATTGTTAAAATATCGATCGTGTAGTATCCACAAAGGCCGTTCCCTTGTGTGCTATAATTTGCGGGCGTGTTGTATAATACATTGAAGTTCATGGCCTTACTGTCCGCCATCTCGTGATATCACAGAATACACTTGTCAGAACAAATTAGCCCGGAAAAAGACCAAACTCTGGCTGGGGACTCTTCTTTGTCCTCACCGTATCGGCCTGAGTGTCAGCGTCTTTTCCCGGATGTGGCACTCCCGAACAGACTACGGCGTCGAGTGACCACTTTAGTGGAGCGTCAAGACAGCGTTATATTCAGGGCGAGTCAGTTTTGATAACAGCTGTATCAAACAACCTAGTGCACCGAACAAAAGAGGCACGTGGAAGTGGACAGCTAGGCGATAATGTTTCTCTTTGAGTTGTCAGGTTCAAATTCACCACAGTTCTCAACATCACTACCATGGGAGCTTGTCTCGCAGGCTTTTCGAGCTGTGTGCTGCTGTTTTCTCGGCAAGTTAGATATCGCCCGGATGGAGATTAGAGAGATTACGGGTGTACCCACCACTTAAAATGAACGATAATTGTAGACATTGCACACAAGTAGGGACGTTTTTCCTTGCAGGTGGGCCTGTTTGGGCGGATTTCTAACGTCTCTGCCGTGACAGTGTGTATGTACACAGGTTATTCAGTGGCCATTGCAAACAAGGATGAATTTTTCACAAGTCAAGAGGCCATTGTGTCAACCATGTGAGTACACTGGCTATAGTCGTGTTTTTGTTGTTCCTGCGTCTCCGTGTGGGAAATAGCCTCGGTCCTGGCCTTTTCTTGACCCGTGTGTTGTAGTCACGTGGGAAGGAATAATATCTAAACGAACATACCATTGCCCAGGCTGGGGTCAATATTTTGACTTTTGACAAGTTGAAAAGTCTGTCGTATTCAGGGATATCAGAAACCAATTCAGTGGCTGGTTTTGATGGATAACATTGCTTTATAGCGGCAATAGCGCCTTGTTAGTACACTAGTAGTTTCAAACATCATTACTCCCGATATATTTGCGTTGTCAAGTCCCATAAAAGCGCGACCTGATTTAGAGCGGGTGTAAAACTTGAAGAGGAACTAGGGTCCAAGGATGAAAGCTCCTTGATGGGTCCTAGCGTGCCGATGAAGATTTCCAATGGTGTTTAATCGTATAACTCTTGAGACTGGAGCTCCAAGCAATCATAGGCACATCTGGCATAATGTTCCTGACCTTGTGCTCTAAGATATGACCTCCGGAAAGGGGGAGTTCATGATGCTGTCGCCGCAGGTCAGGTAGGGCAAGAGGTCAGTGTTGGGCTATCCATTAACTTCATATGATAGAGAATAGGTCTAACAGTTTTTATTGAAATCGTGCTAGAAAGATGGAGCGAGAATATTAAGCCGGAAACATTGTCCTAAAGACGTTGAACGTCAGTTGCTGGAAATGATTCATGTTAAAAGAAAGATTGATCCCACAGTCATCTTAATTTGCATGTCAGTGCAGCTCCCACTAATCTTCTGAACTCATTAGTCGTTTCGTTGTTGTAATGACATTGGAAGGTCAAGGGTGAGAGCGGAACGTCTGTTATAGGGTGGGATGTGCTTGTGTAGAGGTTATGAAGACAGTTTGATCAATTATTTTTTGTCATGATATTGTAGAATTAATCAGTTTCGATGATTATTTCAATATCCTCTTGTTCACTGTCTCCAAAAAGGGCGCTCCAAATATCAAGTCCTTGGTTCTCCTGAGATAGCGCGAAAGGTCGAATCTTCATCTTTCATTTAGGGAGAGTGTTGTCCTCAGGGGGTCTGTGTCACGGGAAAGGTCATGAGGCGCCATTCTGGTCACTCTAGGCCATTGTCGTGTGGCAGTATTGCACATTCTTGGAATTCCGTGATCTTGGTCTGCCGGTGCTTACCATGGACGTGTGCGCGGTACGACACGACAGAATCACGGAATGTAATCTTTCCACTTCAGTAAGCCCAGTGTATCTGGAGAGACACTTCTGTCAGTTGCTCGCCTTTTTCGTGACTACTCGGTGGATTGAACATGACCTATGGACGCCAGTGGAAAGCAGATAACATCGCCAGTCGCGGCCCTCTTTTGTCCCCATTGTATTTGCCTGTCTGCACTTTGAAAGAGGTTACATGTACGATACAAACTGGCTACATGTTTGAGGCATCTCGGAGAGCTACACGTCAGAAACACCAAGACGTCCCAGAACCATGGCTTTGCTTTGAGGTTTGCTAAAGTTATCGCATTAGGAAAATCATTATGGAGACCAGTGTTCCTGTCGTCATTGCCGTAAGAAACGCCCGTCGTTATACCAGACCCAGATAAAAGCGCCTTGGATCCACGTATAGGATGATTTGAGAGTCTGTTGTGTTCACTATGACGGGAGAGAAGGCGTGATCTATATATCGTGGTACGTTGCTGGAGGCGTCGTCCTAGCCTGGTATCCAGCCGTAATATAGCTCCCGAGTCTCTTCTCTCATCGTCGCAATTACGAAGAGGAGAGAAGAGACTCGGGAGCTACATGCGAGAAGACACTCGGGAGCTATATTACGGCTGGATACCAGGCTAGCGTCGTCCAAGACCAGATACCCGAAATACTAGTATTTCAAGGGGGAGCGGTCGCTGAAAAATGCCTTGGTATGCTATTCTTGTTATGTTCTTAATTCCGGTATGTTACTGTATTCACTGGAGACTGATACACAACATTTGTTCATCTAAAGCCTACAGGAAGTGCTTGCATGTGAAGTATAGGGTGTGACAATGACTCTTGTAGGAGCTTCTCTCATGCACATGTATGTCTTGTGATAGGTATGTCGGGACGCTTCGGCCCTTTACCAACTCGGCCCAAGGCCTAATCACAACTAACTCGGCTCAAGCTTTAAGACCTAAGCCTACCCCTAACCCATGCCAGGTTGACTGGACCGAGTTGATAAAGAGCCGAATCGTCCCTTCATGGTCCCGCGCCCGATCCACAGGTATATCCGGAGACCGTGGATTGTAACAGGACACTCCAGATCATTTCATTGTACTCTCCAGCAGAGGTTGTTGGAAAAAAATGTGACCTTAAATGTATAAAATGCTGTTTTATGTGTCGGACAAGAAGGTCACAATTTTCCACCAACAACCTCTGATTGTAAGTCATTGGCGCTTAGGAAAAACACAAACATACAAACAAACAAACAAACCAAAAAAACAGCTGTGGCGAACACATTTGCTATACTTTGAAGAGTTTTCCTCTCCGCAACTGCCCTGTCGTCGCTGAGAGTCATGTTTGGGATCTGTCATGTCTAAGTTAATACGACATAACGGCCAGATGTTCTTGTACTTTGTAATCAGACTAGCTAGGTATCCGTTGACACAGGATGTAGCAAGAAGGGATTCCCAAGCAGGTGTGTAGTTTTGGTGGCTAATTTTTGTTTGTCGCTGAGCGATAATTTTCTACGTGACAACTCGCCAGACCACTGGAAGAAAATCATTGCACCTGAAATACGGGCAAAATACTAGCAAACGACCCAAAACCACACATCCGCATGCTTGGAGACAGGAGGCGTGTCGTCTGTCATTGTGAAGGTTTCATCTCGGCAGTGAGGCGTGGCGCAGGGACATGTTTGTGTCACTCACCAGTCGTGCGTCAAGGTCAGGACTGAATGATACTGTAGATCACATCTAAATACTGAGCATTGCCTTGAAAATTGCATTTGAACTGTTTGACGAATTGTATGTCCAGTTTCGCGGGTGAAAGTTTACCACACCAGGTCATGTATTTCGCCCGGATAACCCCGCGTCTTGGGAGTTCAAGTCTTGACTTCTATTGGTCTGAAGTCAGACGGTGTGCTTTGGACACTGCAGAGGTTTTGGAGTGCAAGTTTAGCTGTCATGTGTTTTTATGACCTGTTGCCAGTGATAAGCAGAGGAATTCTTGCTGGGTTCAAGGTCACGTTCAGGTTTTGTATTTTTTTGTTTAGAGTGATGTCTTTTTTAACATGCCGGGACGGTGGTCTAGCTGAGAGACAGGCTGGTGTGGTCGGTTTCAGGGGTTTCTGGAGAGAATGCCCCTATAGCCACGTTTTGGCTCACTTGGCGGTTGCAACTCACTCAAAGTCTCCTTTGCAAGTTCCCATGCCCAGAGTGACGGACAAGCGTCTGTAACGTGTAACCGTACACGGAACGGGACCGCACAGCCATACAGGTGCACACAGCCGTGAAGGGATTTACCCGTCATGCCTTGCCTTCAGCCCTCCTCTCGGCTTTCGTCAGTCTTCTGTGTTCCCACGGCGAGGTGAAAGGTCACCACTCGTCACTTTGTGAAGAGAAACAGTCATGACCTTCCCCTTAACCAACGGAAAGGTTCCAACATCTGTTACTTGCTATACATGCAAATCTCTTGCCTCCCTATCGACACCTGGGTCAAACTATTACTAGGAACCCATGTGGAACGAATAGACCGAGATCACAATGAAGTAAACGACACAAAGGAGAAAGTTGTGACCAAGGTAAATATTAGACGGAGCCCTTTGAGTAAGTGTATAAGCCCCCTCTGCTTTGTGTACCACATAAAAGAATGCGGGGGTCAACGGACTTATTTGCCATTGACTTGTGCAAAAATATACTTCTCGCAGTCTCGCATGGCATGTGGAACACGCACCAATTACACAGTGGAGGGGTGGGAAGAGCACACAGTAGGCAGACTGGGGTGGGTCCCACTGCTGTTGTTGTGCCCTGACAGTTGAGTATGTTGCCTGTAAGCTTAGGCTGTTGCTGTTTTGTTTGGGGTAAGTCATGTCTTTACGATGGATAATTAAGGTACGCTTTTCTACCGTCAAATTTTCCAGATGTCTTTTACGACCTTGAAATGCTCAATGAAGTCGCTGCTTAGATATGTGATTTGGACGTTGTCTGACTGCCATAGCCTGTCCGATTGATAGTAGCCCTACTAACCAGTATTGAATGACACACACGTTGGTTTTACAATTCCAGTCGCGAAACGAAAGATCGTGAGTTCATTGTACAGTTGCCCCTACAACAACCGCAACTCTCACGGAACATGTTTCTCTTCAAAATGACTGCAGCCTGTCTGGTAACTAAAGTTAGCTACAGAATCTGTAATGCACAGTAGCCATAGCTTCCACTGCCCCTATTTATAATTAACTCACGATAGAAATGTTTTGATTTGAACCGTTACTGACTGCTCATTTCTACAGGTGGAGTATTTGCTGATTGGTAAAGTCGTTAAATGGTGCGTGCCAAATGTGCATAACGAGACACAAAATGAGTTGTCATGCACGACGCCTCAAAGGTAGTTCGTTTGTTAGGTCGACAGTTGAATCTGTGTGTTATTTACCGAGCTCTGATATGAACGTCAGAAACGCGGACGTTACCGGTGTTATTTGTCCTTTGTTTGTTATGAATATTCCTTCCGTCATGTCCGTCATGTTTACACTGTGGAAGGATGTCAGTTGTGCCTCCCAGGTAAGCGATACAGGTCTGCATTTACGCATGCTCCACGGACAGCCGTTACTTGATCCACTTCAATTACGACCTTAATTCTTCTCTCCCCGTTTCAGTCAAAGGTTGTGCTGAAACTCAATCTGGCGCGGGCACCTCCGCCGGCTTGCCTGGCGTATTTGAGGCAAACAAATCTGGGATGGCCATGTTTGAGACCTGTGTTTTCTTCTTCCTTTCCAGGTGGTGAGTTATGAAGACATCACACATCTTGTGGACGGACTACGGGATTTTCCGCACCTCTGCTAGTCTTCCGTGAGTGTCGGAATGCCGCCAGGACTTACAGGGGGATTTCGTACGCAACACAGGGTTGGCCAAACGACTTTGTTGTGCTAAAGACGGTGAGAAGCAGGTGGTTTTGTATGACACAGGAGTATGGGACCGTAACTGTGCCGGTCACCATGGTCGGGAACCGGTCGGCGGTAACCCCACAGTCGGGAACTGGGCTGTCCCCAGCCGCCATCGGCCTACAGGCCACAGCGTACGTTATACTGTTCATCATCGGGGTGATTCTGAACACATGTGTGTTATTGGTGGTCTACAAAAACAGGACTATGCGAAACGTCACCAACATGTTCATCGTGTCGCTGAGCGTGGTGGACTTGGTTACGTTGTTGGCTGTAGTGCCTTTCGTCATTGCCGCCACCGTGACCGACGACTGGCCCTTCGGCGGAGAGTTTTGCCAATTTGCCGGCTTTCTCGCCGTGTCGTTACGGAACGTATCCATCATATCCGTGGCAGGTGTAGCTGTGGACAGATACTTCGTCATCGTCAGACCGTTCGCGCCAAAAGTGACAAAGTCAAGGGCGTGGAAACTGATCGCCTTCATGTGGTGGACGGGTTTCGTCAGCTGTGTGCCGCCGCTGTTCGGGTTCGGCATGTACACGTACTCGGCAGGTAAACACTTCTGTGCCCTACACTGGGCCGGCGGAGGGTCTGCCCTGGCCTACAGCATGTACCTCGTCTCTGTCATCTTCCTAGGTTCGCTCGTGGTCGTCATATTCTCGTATTACCTCATCATCCAGACGACACGAGAACAGATGAAGAAATCGACTCTCAATGGACTGTCTCCGGCAGCGCAGCACGCCAGGAACGGAGCGACGTCTCCCCTGTCCCAGGGGAAGGCTCTCCGCTCCCCCACCCTCAGCTCTGTCGTCCCCGTAGAAAACAGGACTACACAAACCGTTATACTCGTCATACTTGCCTTCCTCGTCACATGGACGCCATATTTCCTACTGAATCTGTACAGAGGACTAGCTCAGGACAAGACCATAGCGTCTGTAGGTGACTTCATCACGACGTGGCTATCCTTCTCTTGTTGCGTGTTCAACCCCATTTTATACGGAGCTCTGAACTACAGATTTAGGAAAAGTTTCCAGGAGTTGTGCTCCAACTGGACCTTCTCCCTGTCTCGGGTTACGGAGTTTCTGGAGAGAATGAAGGGCGGACAGGGATCAGGCCGGCGGGACGGGTCGCGGTACGTCCCCGAGCAGCCTGAGGCAGGCACCCTCAGTAGGAGTTACGAGAACACGCCGGTGGCAAGACGGTCTCAGAAGACTTTAACAACTGGGGGTAAGTCTAGTACTTGTAATGTGACATTTGTTGCGCCAATTGGGAAGAAATAAACCAAGAGTGGAAACTTTTACGAAATGTTGGCGTCAAAAACCTGCATGCGATGTCAGCGGCACGTACGGTTGCTCTCGAGTAGTAAATCGCAAATGTATATTGACATGGAGCATTTTTGAATTTCAAATCTTAAACTTTGACAAAAAACAGGTTTCAGTGAGCAGTTGCAGCTAAAATCAATGAGCAGTCGCAAACTGTACCATGAAAGAACGTGTTGACGTTCAGACAGAAGGCAGCTGTTGATCACCGAGTGCCTCTCGACTGTCCGCGTTTGTTTACACCCAAAACTCAAGCACTTTGGCCCCTTTCCGTACTATCTTCCCGTTTCGAACTCTTAGTGTCAAAAGAAAAGTCATACTGAAAATTTCGACAGGAGGATTGGCAAGCATTATGAAAACGGAAATCGATTGGTGGAAAGCAATCGATGTATGGCGTTTGGAATTAGAATAGTAGTGAATAGGTGATGTAGGTTTACAGCTTTATTTTGAGGTAATCTATCATGTAATAATGCGGGTCGATTGTGTCATGTAGTGGGCCATTCAAGAAGACAGATCAAAATGTTTATATGTCAGAAATTCCAGTTCAATTTCCTCATCTTTGGACCTGACTACACCGAAAAGCCACAAGGTTTAACTCTATAAACCGACTACGCCGAAGTGGAGGATTTAGCTTGCTTGTGTTTCGTCAAATACCTTCACGCCAGGCAATTTGCTCTATTAAAGTAAGTGCACTTCGACGTCTAAACAAGACGTGCGAACAAAGCGCCGGTCCTTCTGTTTGGACATTTGATCCAAGTGGGAGGAACAGGGTAAACTTGATAGTTGTTGGTTGAACCGACGCCAGACAAGGCTCCCACAAATATTGGACAAGATGCAAGTATGTCGGGTGTACTTAAAGCTTTGCTACATGACATCTGCCACTCTACAAGGGTCACTAATGCTCCTTTCTTTGTTCTTCACGTCCATGTAAAACAAACTAGACAGTCAGGACAGCCCGTATTTGTCAAGCAGCAAGGTCACATAGTGAGTTGAGTCAACACAATTGAGACACAGTGACCTTAGCTTATCCTATAAAACGTTCCTATTTCTACCCAGACGATATGATGAATGTGGTAGCAAAGTGACTACTATGTTCGGGAAACCAACTGTCCGTTTTGATTAAACTAAATTCGGCGATATACATTCTTGCTGTCATATCTAAACCATAGAGATAATTCACTTTGGGCAGAAAACGTAATTGTTTTCCAAAACAAAGCAGGTGACTTCCTAAAAAGCTTGCCACATCATTCTTTAAATAGCCATGCAAACATCATAAATAGGCGATTGGCACCTCCTGTCCCCTTTATGTCCACACCAATAAGTACTATTTAACGCCAGGACGTGCTTGCCCTAGATATTTCTGGCCGTGCACCTGCGAAAACACTATGTCATCTCACGGAAGCCTGCCGACGGCAGCCTTTGTTTCACTGATGTTCCGTCGTTTGTTCACATTTGGCGCAGCCTAGATCTGTCCCATTCCATCCCGTCAGTGGGTAAATTTGAACACGTCACGGCGTACTGGCGCTTTTCGGACAGGCGGAACGGTCGGAAGGACTGGAACTACACCTGTCATTTACACGTCCTCAGGGATTGCTTATTCAGACTAGTCCATTTTCAAATGTTGAAGGTGTGGATTTACAACAGTCATTGCAGCACCTGCATAGAAGATTCCAAATAACGTCAGCAAATATCTTCAACATGGGAGGAAAAGGCGTAAAATATGAAATAAGTGTTTGATTTCAACGTTTGGAAGCTAGAATAAAGTTTTGGATGAGTAAAACTGTTAGACATAGTTTAATAAGTGTCAAGGGACATATAGACAGACTTTTCCAAGTCAAGGTAGTTAAAAGTTGGTAAAACCACTTTCCTAACGATTGTCTTAGGACGCCATGTGTGACTCGGGAATAAAGTATGGTGGAGGTTTCCCACAATCGTTTGTCCTGTATCAACATAACTCAGGAGCTAAGCGACAAAACGTCGTCCAAATATCAGCTCCAGTACACAATAGACAGGATCAACAAAGTTTGAGCCGAGACTAACTGTCGTTAACTGCCGCCTGTGCTTATGAATGTGTAATTTGTCACAGGGCGGTTAATGTATGTGGCAGGGTACGTTTAAATTAGTACATAGCTACATTTCAATTAACTGCTGGTCACCGTATTTTTGATATGCTTGGATAAGCTTGAGTTAAACTTTAAGTAAGGTTGTTCTTTCTGTCAATTTCATACGGAACAGTCATATTTTTGTTTTATATATCTATTAACAAAGATCAATGGTTTGTTCAGTGAAAGTACAGGGTGTCCAACAGTGACAGAGAATAGGTGAGTTAAAAGAATGTGAAATTATAGAAATAAGAAAACTTCCAGTGAAACATAGAAAAACAAAAGCACACAAATTACGATGTAATAACAAGCCGATCACAAACGCCACTGGATTCATTCCATCACGTTGTTAGTCTGCCAGAAGCCCAGCATGTTTACGGAGGCTTTGCCACGTTCCGACAGGTTTACCCTAAAACACAGCAACACCGGGGATGTAGGTATAGGGGTGGAGGTCGGCTCACCCTGTAAGGCCACGTGGGCGGTTGACATTTCTGGTGTTCCACTTTTCCACGGAAATTCTGCACGAGCCCCTTTGTCCTCATTTGTGTACACTCCGTAACCGTGGTGCTATTGATGGATAAAGTGGTTGCTCTATCTTTGTTACCATTTAGAGTCGAGTTATGGTTTTACAGTTGTAATGGATGGGCATCTGATTGTGCGGTTGTTCAATGATGTTGTTATTTCAATTTTTCATGTTGTAAACTCCAGTTTGGTGTGCCGGAGTTCGTGCAAGGGGCAGCACTGTAAGAAGTTATGCTCAGGTGCAACATGACAGATGCTATTTGAATGCAATCAATCTCTACAATTAAATACGAGAGGCATTCCTGTCACATCAAATCAAAATCTTCTCTAGCCTCGACATATTGCTTGCCTTGATGTCGAACCTTCATCAACATCTGAGTGTGATAGATGGTGCTCTTTATTGTTCAGATCCAGTATGATACAACATTATGTAGATAACATGTCCGTGTTTACCTACAGGTTCTAACGGCCAGGCAGGTGTACGCCAGGACCGCGGCAGACGCACCCCGGGTGTCAGGACTTTAGAGCGGCGACCGAGCCTGCCCACCACCCGGACGGAGTCATCTCTGGCCCGCGGGATGTACGCACAGAACGGTGTGCATAGGCCCGGGTCACGTAATCTGCCACCGCGTGCGGGGTCGGCTATGGGGAGGAGTGTCACGCCCACGGGGACTCCAAGGATCCAACCATCTTTAGTTCGCAGTAGGACTCCGACAAACGCCCACAGACTCATGTACTCCTTACCGAGGAGTACCACGCCGACCGCAGAGATGGCAGTGGCCGGTACCGGGCGAGCTACCCCCGCCACTACCCCCAGGTTGCCCCCCAGGCCACCCTCAAGAACTGACCACCACCCCCGGGCTCCGTCCAGAAATGACCATCTACCTCGCCCCTCCTCAAGGAACGACCATCCTCAGCGTCATCCCGCAAGGAGCGATCCTCGGCCCTCGTCAAGAAATGAATCACCTTCAACAAACGACAATCCTCCTCCTCCATTGTCGCGAACTGTGGCAGATGTACATCTGGAAGCTGTCTTCTAATCCCCACCTATTGATTTGGACCTACATTGCAGTGATTTTGATTTGCCTTTGTTGCGAACTGAAAGCTTATTTGAGCTTCCACAAACGCTCCTCAGTGATGCATTTGTTGAAATGCAGAAGTGATAGGTATCATAGTGCATGTGTAATGATACGGACTGTCCACCGTAATCATGTCAGGGAAATCTGTAATATCTGATAAAGGTTGGCTGATTGTAGACCTTTGAATGCAAATGTGAACCTATAGACATAGAATGTAGGTTATTACGCTATTTCATTGTATCCACCATGAAGTGATGGTGGCAGAACTATTTTGTCTCAAGCATTGTGTTAAAAAAACAAAGATTACAAAGACATTGGCATTATCTCAACTTTGAGTTCATTTGCTACGTTGGGGTAGCAGCTAAGACTTGTGTGTCTATGTCTTGCGTATGCTCACGTTGTGCTAGCCGTATCTTGCCTTTTAAACCCCACTATTTGTTACATTTAGGTAGGAAACAGATGGATATTGTCCCAAGAATATAGCTTTTGTATTGTTTACATCATGTATGTACGTTTAGCTTACAGATTGAAGAAGCCATCTAGTTTTGTTTGTACAGTAACTTATTTTTTCTTACAAAGTTTTTATAACCTTATCTTACTCATAATTAGCAAAAGTATATATCTTTATCACAAATAAAAAACAAGCCATTTGTCGTTTTATCGTGAGTGCTTACTTTGTGCCTATGTCTATGATTGTGTTATAAGGTCTTAGGTTCGTCCTCATATATTTAATGTTCCACACATTCGAAACAGGTCTAGCTCTTATTCACCTTAGACATCGTGTGGCAATCTATACTTGCTTTCGTTTAGAGTCTGGCCTTGTTAGCTTTCATACGCTCCCAACGTCGATACAACGGTCGCTACAATTGTTCTTTGTGATCGGTAGTTACTGGTTACGTATAAACTGTTGTCCATTTCTTTCATTTCACAAATTCTACAGTAAACTGACGTCTAGACTATGTAAAATTAGCCCCAATACCAACCTTGCAACGCTTTACCCCTTTACGTAAGTTGCTCTTGAGTGCCTAGACCATTGGCATTCTAGTCAAGACCCTGTGGTCGAGTTTAGTAATGGAAGCACGCTAGAGGTCGTTCCTAACAAATGGTGAAAAAGTAGTCGGGAGTGGCTTTAGATCCTGCCGCATGTATGCGGAAGTGATTAAATTGGTATTTGATAAATTTATGCTATAGAATTCGCATAAGAGTATAGAATTTACATTGTAAGCTACCGCCGTCTGTTATTTGGCCCTTCTACTACATCGTTGTTCCGTCGCAGATACAAGTAGTGATGATTGTGGCGGACTATGGTGTTCTAGATTAGTGGTTGCTGCGACAACGACAATGCCGTTCTAGAACAGCATCTTGAACATTACTTCTTCAGGACGACAACAATATCAACGTCGAATCTATGCGATGGCGTCCAAACAAGTCAGCTTCACGGCCTCCAGATCCGCCGGATCATACACGAGTCTTCGCCAAAAACTTCGGGCAATGAGGTGTCAATCCGCTGTGTCCTCGGCTCGGAGACCGAAGAAGGGCGAGGAGCCGACAATCGCCTTCGTCCTTGACGACCATCTACAGGAGCTGCAAGCAGGCGCACAGAGCTTTTGGAAAGAGGACTTCTTCCGGGACGCGTGTGTGATTGTAGAAGACAAGAGTTTCTTGGCGCACAGGTTGGTTTTGGCGGCGTATAGTACCTACTTCCGTGATATCTTCATGATGGACCATGAACCGAATGACGACGGCATGTTCGAGATCTCTCTGTCTGGTGTCCAGGCCAAAGTGGCGGACAACGTGATACAGTCCATGTACACGTCCAAGCTCAACCTCAGTAGCACCAACGTGTTCGACGTTTTGGAGCTGGCCGATGGTTTGAAGTACACAGTAGCCGTACAGGCCTGTACCAAGTACTTGAAAGAGAATTTGAACAAGGAGAACTGCCTGAGAACCATGTCCTTGGCTATCAGTTATCACCTGGATGACTTGAAAGAGGATTCAGGAAAGTTTGCTGCAGCCCGATTTGAGGAGGTATGTATACACTTGGTCAGTGACAGAGTCTATAGCTACTCCTCACACTCCTATCTCTGTCACTGACCTCTGTATCTTTGAATGCTAAGTATATGATGAGCTATTTATATAGTATTACTTGATGCCATTGATGGTGAACGAAGACCGCCAAAACAGGACGAATGGAGTCTTCTTGCAGCTGACGACCAAAAATAGCAGCACATAGGAACAGAATGAGTAACCGCACAAAGAAACGCGTCGCAAATATCAGAAGACGATATGCATACACAGAACACACAGCTGTCTTTCTTTTCGATCGATCGAAAAATGATCTTAAGTTAACGTTTGATTTTCTTAGAGAACCTCTTGTTTATCTTTGATTTCTTCACCACCACCATCATCAGAAGCAATAACCCCCATGCCTGATCCACAGGTAAAGCACACGGCAGGGTTCATGGCTCTGGAGTGGTTCACACTGCGTGACTTCATCGCCAGAGACGACCTGCGCGCCACACGAGAACTGCAGGTGTTCCAGGCGGTGGTGGCCTGGCTACAGAAGGACAAGACCAAACGGCAAAAATGGGCGGTCCGTCTGATGGAGAACGTGCGCTTCCCTCTCATGACACCTAACGAGGTGGTGGACAGCGTAGAGTCCGTGGGCTTTCTCATGTCTGTTCCGGAGTTCCAGGACCTGGTGAAGGAGGCAACGCACTACCACCTGACTCCCTTACGGCAGAGCATTCTCCAGTCACCGAGGACAAACCCGCGGTCGTCCGTTCGACTGCCAGCGGTCCTCGGCATCGGCGGTACCGGAAATAACGGCGGGTCCATCATGTGTTTCACTCCGGCGAGTGGAAAGTGGAGGACTTTCACCAAGATGGACACAGTGCCAAGACATCACCACGCTGGTAAGGTTTATCCTCCAAGCAGACGTTTGGGGGAGGGGGGGGTAGTGGCTCATTCACGGCCACGAATATCCCCCGACGCGACCGAAATCTCTGCTTTGAGACCGTGAGTAAGGTGTATTGCGGCATCACCGTTTGGTGTTCTAGCAATCAGACGCATAGATGTGTTTTATTCACAAGCAAACAAGCAAACGCACCAGGAGGCATAACCTTTCTGACATTAGTCTTGATGATGTTAATTTTGCGAGTTTCCCAGCCGTGTTATGTTGTTTCCTCAGTTGCCGTTCTGGGAGGCTTTGTGTACATTGTTGGTGGAGAAGAGATGGGGAGAAGCAAGTCTGTCCTGCGCACGGCATGTCGGTACGACCCCCGTACCGGGGAATGGTTAACCGTAGCCAGCATGAACAGGTGCAGACTGAGCTTCCAGATAGGTGTGCTGGACGACTTCCTTTACGCAGTAGGTGAGGCAGAGTTTTTTTCTGTTGTCAAGTCTGTGCTAGTGACCAGCTCTACATAAGTATCACATGGCCAATATGACAAGCCGACAACTAGTCTACAGTCATGGTTACCACATTGGTGGTACCACATTGGTTCCACTGTTACTGTAGAACTAGTTTCACTTCTGAACTACGTACGGTCATGGCCACACTTCCAAAAGTACAACCAAGGCTACCGCGCGATATATTTTCTCATTTTGGTACTTTGTCATCATGTTCGCCACCATCTCTGGAAGGGAAAAATTTCAAAATCGCTGATCATCCATAAAGTTGACTTGATGTGGCCTTACCGGGACTGCCATTCTCTCCCCTCCCGAGGGACTTAAGCTGCAGTTCAAGTCTCGTCGACAGACGGCCCTGATTCCCTCCTCAAATGTTCTCCTCGCTCTATGCAGCCACATGAGATGTAATAAGTCGACGGACTGGTTGACTGAAAACTGATATTCATCAGAATACACATAAAAGTACAGGGCTCAATTTTATTCTAAAATTTTGTATGGTTTCTGTCCCTGTAGATCGACAGTTCTTTACTGTCGTTTGTCTTTCTCGCGATTGTCTAGAGAACATCAGTTTAACGTGTTCAGATTATCCGTAAGAATTAGGGAACAAGCGAAGACGTGATCCTCGCCTAGCAGTTCATGTAAGCCATTTGGGCCCCCGTATTCTTGCAAGATAGTGCTTTTGTAGCTGGCGGTTTGTATAGTTTGAACACAGGCCTCTGGGTAAATTGGCCTCCGTTACGGAAATGTCGTTCCCGTGCGCTTCTATCCCGGATTATTCCATTGTTCACATTCCATCAGCGTATCTGACATCACACACTTCAGTAACAAGACGACTGCCCGTGTAGGTCATTTAATGACGATATTTTTAATACCAGCTCTGGTTTCCTTGACGGAATAAATCATCCTTGGTCTTCCCAGATGACCTTCCTGAAACAGATGCTAGGGGGCACCTGTTGTTACCGCCTCAGCTGTTCGGACGAAGAATACCACAGAACAGGTGCTGAAATGGCGGTTTCCCCGACTTGTATCAACACACAATAGTCATTCTTGACTGTATCAGCCGGTAACGTTATGTCCGCCCTTCTGCGTAACACACCAATTTCGCAGTCACGTGACGCGGCAACAAGCAGCTGGTGATATTGCACGAAACGATCTGTCACAGCTCCCAACGTTTGTACATCGAGCCGTAAGCGTTGTAATGACAATGCTCCATTTCTAAATGACAGTTATGTAAGTAAAAAAAAGGATAATACTCTTCAAGCAACAATTTAGTGAATTGGCTCCGGATATTGTTCTGAGTGTTTTGTGTCGGCCTTTCTATAAGCGTTCTTTAAAGCTATCTAATGAGGATGTCTTTACAGCGCTTGGTGATAATGACGATAGTTCTCAGGAAAGCGATTTACTAGGAATATATCTCTGCACCTATAGAAAGCTTGAGTGATTGACAGCACCGACAGACGACACAGTAACCCTCCGCCCGTCTGACCTTCCAACTGAATCAACACACCCGGCTCGTGGGGAATCTTCTCCCACTTGCTCACGAAAGGAGAAAACAAGTTTTGGGCGGGACTCTGTCGTAGGTCATGGTTAAAGGTCACGGAGCGAGGCGACCTGGCGCGCCAATGCTCTTTGGGTTGCACCAGTCACCAGTGCCGAGTTAGATTGGGTTCTATCCCGTTTTACCAGCTCGTTTTACCTGGGCTTCCATACTCGGGGTTCCCATGATGCACCGTACACGTGTATGTTACAGGTAGCAGGGTTAATCACGAGGAGAGCTTGCCTAACACACTAACGTTCCTCCATTTGTTTCAGGTGGAAGGGTAACGAGGAGAGCCTGTGTAATGTTTCGGATAAACGGGCTGTTTTTAATCACTTACCCTAACGTGGCCCCGTAGGACACCATGCGGTACTGGGTTATTTCAGGGTCCGGTCGGGCCCCGGGTACAAATGTGCCCAAAGCATAACATGTATCTGTCCCTGTAACGGTCTGTACACCTGTATGTTTCAGGTGGTAGAGTTAGTAACGAGGAGAGCCTGTGTAACGTGGAGCGGTACAACCCTCAGGTAGACCGGTGGGAGGACGTGGCTTCCATCAGTACCCCGCGGAGACTGGTTGCCGTGGCAACTCACAACCATCGCCTGTACGCCATGGGCGGGTCAAGTAATGCACTCATCCTTTCGCTGACGTTTGACAGTCCCTCATACATGCCAATACTTTCACTCGTTTCGTTTTTTGTTGTTGCTGGGCACGGGAATTGTACAGAAAAAAAACATGTTTCACGACCAAGAATTTAACGAGCTAGTGAACGTGTTCTCCTGAGCCATTATAGGAGAGTAGAATTCGGCAAAATTAGAGCCAGTCCATGGGATGTCACTTACTCGCCAATGGAATCCTATGATAGCCAAACTCCACTAGCCTGGCAAACACTAGTAGTCTTTCTATTGCAGTGCAGTTAGTCTGGTAGAGACTATAACATATGAAATATACGCTCTAATCTTTTCTTGCGACATTGAAGTTTATCGTTCATCATTCATACATGCATGCGATGTTTGATATTTTGTGAATTCAGGTCACAACAGAATCTCCAACAAGTTAGAACGGTACAACCACGTCAACAACCACTGGGAACAGAAGCGCCCCCTACTCACCTGCCGCTTCTCAGCATCACTGCACCCTGTGGGCGGCCGGCTGTACCTGGTGGGAGGTATGACTGTGGTTAATGGTCATTCTATGGCGGGGATGAAGGTAGTGGACAGCTACAACCCCAACCTGGACCAGTGGACGAGACTGGCCCCCATGTCTGTACCCCGGGGTGAGGCCGGTTGTGCTACGCTGGACGGGAAGATATACGTTGTCGGTGAGGAATGAAACCCAGTGATGGCAAATTTATTCTCCCTAGCCACACTATCCATCGTAATTAGTCTTTGAAATACTAACAAAGTCGAGTTACATCAGCTATTGGAAGTTAAAGCACTGACATGTAAGACATGCACATTGCCAATAATCCTCTTCGAAGTACGTGACAAGGAGTGTAAAACATCCCGCCCTTATAAGGGTATCTCACTGCACTGCGCCAAATTGTGGAATACATTCGCAAAATGGCACCAATCAAGCACCAATCGACACTATTGTCATTTGTCGCCCCAAATTACGATCTTTTTTCCAAAATAAGAAAAATGCAATTGGCAAAATGGCGAAAAAAATCACAAAGCGGCGAAAGTGGCAAATGTCATTTTATCATTGCAAATCTCTTTTTGAAAAACCTTTTGCGATTTCCAATTTAATGTTACGTTGTATCGAAACTGAGAATATGACGTTCCGCCGCCGGACGCCGTTATTTTGGCTGCATGGCTCATCTAGATTTCGTACTCTCATGCGTCGCACCCAAGTGTAACCTCAGTGGAAATCGGCACTAAGTCGGAAAGTTGCGCGATTTTCTTCCACAATTTGGCTTAGTCCTGTGAGATACCAGCTTCACATAGACAGCAATCAGTTCTAAATGAGGTCTGATACGTAAGAAACAAACTAAGAATCATCATTATTGGCACGTCTGTACAGGTGGTTACGACTGGAGCGCCAACAAGTACCTAGACCAGGTGGAATGTTACGATGTACAAACAGACGAGTGGAGCGCGGTTGCGTCATATCCTAACCGGGGCGCTGGCATAGCCTGCTGCTCCACCATCCTCCTCAGGCTGCCCGAGGGTAGTGATGAGTCCGACGGAACGTCCATAGCCAGCACCGCCGCCACGGTGCCCAGCACCACCGGTACGGCACCCAGCACCGCCGACACAGTAAATCCGGTAGGACGGTCTGTAGAGGATTCTCACATGTCTCCATCCAAGGCGCGCGAGTCCTTGAGAAGCGCAGCCGTTTCAAGAAGTCGTCGAGAGCTCGAGGCCGAGGCGAGAGGGAAACTGAAAAGACTCTCTTCTAAACACAAAATGGAGGAGGAAGCAGGAAACTGTACAGAGGAGGGGGAGGTCAGGAAAAATAGTAGTTTAGCACAGATAGCGGCAAAATCAAACAGCTTATCAGCAATTACAGAAAGGGTAGGGGAATAAAAACATCTCATCATTCATGTAGTACGTAAACTTTCTTAAAGGTATACATTTGTGTCCAGATATTAGAATGTGTTACGGACAAAACGACACAAGATACGAATCTTATTTATCCATGTCTACATACTCAAAGTTATGTCTACGTTGTGCATTGTCATTGTCAAGTAGCGTTGTATATGATCACAAAGGGCGACAAAGAAGGATACAATCAATCTAGTTTCTCCGCTCTTTTTATCATAACACGAATTTAGATTTGTCGATACATGTACATGTACATTTTGCATATAAATCTTACATAAAATGCAGGGTATCATTCCGCGGACGTTACTGTTGCTGACACTTAAAGCGAATGCCATGGACACTTATTTATTCGTATCAATCTCTTTGTTCAATACAATGTCAGCTAGATTTGATCGAGGCTGACGCAATGGGCAGGAATGTACTCAGCGTCAGCACACTTTATGTATACCGATGATTGATCTATGCATTCCAAATTCAAGTTGTCGTTACAACCTGTGATGTTGTACGTATTGCATTACAGAAACTAATAGATAGAGCTTGATTCCAAACCAGGATATTTCCACTCCCCAAAACCACATCCATTTCTTTCACAGAAGACATCATCATCACTAGCACTACCTTCACAGCATTTCAGGGTCCACATTGAGTCGTCCTTGACGTCCAATGTTTTATGTTCGGTGCTGTCCGCCGAGCATCCCAACTGCAGCCCATAATGACCTGTTGACACTGCCTCCCATTGCCCTCTCCATAAGGACATCACGGGCTATTTCGGTACAGGTCCGGCTCATTAAAACCTGCCGTTATCCAATAACTGTAACTGGAGCTAGGCTCTCTAACCGTTCCGAGCGGTTAGTTACCTTTCGTTTCAACAACTTGGAAACATTTCCAACGCAACATGCATTCATGAGATCCCCTACCTTACTGTTGTCGACTGGACAAATGTGCAATTTCAGAAACACATTGGCAGCACTGCCAGGAAGGAAACAACTGAGCGACGGCAAGCTAAGGTTCTCCTTTGTCAGCATTACCCTCCAGAACGGTCTCCACAGCAACTTGGATTGTAGTCAGTACAGATGTCAGTGACATTTACTTGCTATTGTATGTCGTTGGAACCTGTCCAGTCCCTAATTTGGAGAGGAATGGATGTTTGTGCTGATCGGCTTTGAACCTTTACATGTAGCTTTCCAGTGGCTTTGAAGTTCAGGTTGTTGTGAAAGAGCTGATCCAGCGACTGCTTAGTGCACATTTCAAAGCCACTATAACTTATTACAGCAGCCGCAAGAAGTCAGCAAAGGACATTCGAATCACGCGTTGTTTACGTCTGGGTGTGCAGTACTGTGTGACTGGAATTTGTTCAAATTAGCAAACACGTTACTGAGTCACAGAGTCTACCGTCTTGAATTCTTCAAGGGTTGTTTCAATTCCAGTTAAGTGTTTTGGTCTATGTTTGCCAACGTGAAACCTTTCATCGGTAAATGTATGTCTACCAATCAATATATCTCATCACAAGGGTAATAATTTAGCTCTATTGTAGTACTACATTGTATATCAATACACGGAAACAATAACACAAAAGTATCGACACATAGACTGACGAAGGTCTTCCTTCCCATGGGCTGTTTATTTATTTCAAAATACACAGTATAAACATTTAATAACGTACAAACTAAAACATACTGGCGTCGTTCTTATGCATTTGGACCATTTACGCTTTGTCGCGGTGTTGTTGAAGGCCGATCGTCCCCCAATCCTGGCAGGTCATGTCAGCTTCGCTTCCCGGGCAGGGGGAGTCATACTCGGCCTTCGTCCAACCTTCCACAACGTGCGGGACATGTGTTAACAGGTAAAAGGGCTTCTGTACAACCACGTCTTCCCTTCAACATGAAATAATTATCGATGTATGTAGTCGGCAGCCAGCTAACGTTTAAAACTGCCAGGAGAACGGATAGTTCAGAAGCTTTTTACCGGGCTAACGAACATCTCTATGAGCCAGCTTTTCGGGACACATGTATATTTCAAGTGCAACGTGCTATCTCTAATCTTCGCATTTGGCACAATAAATTAGTGTAAACCTTGTTTGCTCACACTTATGTTTAAAGCTTAACGGAAATGGAATCATCGGACTCTGTCGCACAAAAATAAATTGCACCAACTCCCGACACCAGAGCCCAAATCATTGGCACAGCCGTCATTCGCAACTTTGTACATCATTCCATGTTCTGTGCAGAACACAAGCGCCTAAGGCACGACGGGACAGCACCAAATTCACCATGCAGTCTCGTTTATGACACCCTCAATGTGACTCTCCCATCCCGGTGACGTCATCACTGCCTGGTGAGTAGAAGAGCGGCCGTGCTGAAGACCAGGAGGGAGTTTGCCACGATGGCGGCACAGCCATCTCCCGGTGTGGTCTGGTCTGGCGCCGCTGTCGTGGCCTCCACGGGCGCGGCCGTGCCCTCACCTGTTCAAATGGTGACACGTATTCGTCAGAGTAGTATTATATGCAAAAAAGCTAGCTTAAAATGCACTGTCGACTTGTCATGATTTTACTATCTCGTATTTTAGCAGTCCAGTATCCATTCTATATGTGGATTCTATACTTGCGTTCACTATGGCGACAGTACCGTACCTGGTGCATCTGTCCCGTCAGGTGCGTCTGTGCCCACATCTCCGACGTCTTCCTCTGCGTCCGTGCCCTCCACATCCTCAGCCGCCGGCGCCTCCGGGGACTGGGGCGCCTCGGGAGGGCTCTCTCCTCCCTCCGCCGGGACAGGGGACTGTGCTACGGCAACATGAACGGCTGCTAGGCACAGGGCCAGAAGTAGAACCAAGCAACGGTGCATTTTTATCCTGTAGCAAATATAGAGGATGAAACGTTATAACTACAGATATGGGCTGTGTTCAGATCGCTTCAAAGTCAGGCAAACACAGTTTGAAGAGAAATGGACAAGGTATATGCCTGTAAGTGTAACCCGTACACGTCTACGATAAATTGTAAGGCAGATTGAGTATACCTTGCCCTGATACATGCAACGTTATAACATTTTGTTATTTTCGTGTTCTGGAAACCAACTGTGGCGAATAAACTATTGTCATCACGTGGTGGAGCCTGGCCCAATGATTTACACAGTTCTGACAAGTTCATCCCAGCTGACAAGCATGTTTCCCACCAGTATGATGTTGTAGCAGGCCCCGAGAGTACGACATTCCACCCGGCAAAGCCAAACCATGTGTTTCACCGTGGTCTAGTCTGGTGAAAAGATTTATAACTGTAACACATTTCGTGCCACACCCGTAACAGCACAATGCCAACATGAAGGTCCATAGGTTATGTATACTTCGAGCGACCTCGTTCAAGTAGGGATGGATGGAACTATTGGTTCTACTAGCTTGCCATCACAAAATAATACCTTGCGACTATCACCTTTACACACACCCCTGTTTGACTTGACCTCCCTCTATTAACTTTAGGTAACTTTAACATCATTATCTTAGCACATTTTGGATCTATCTAGATAACGTTTTATAACATCAAAGAAAGCACCAGTCACAGGAAGATATATTTGAAGCGCGCTGGAGAGTATGGCAACGTGATCCCAGACACAACCTGCCTCATACCTTCGGGCAAAGATGAGATAGAAGGGCAGCCTCCTTCGCATATATGGGCCAGGTTCTTATGCCCTGATATGATGGGTCGACGCGGCCGCAGACATGACCTTCATTCACATGTATCTCCAAGCAGATTAATCGGTGGCGAGGCAGTATCTCAAGAGCCAACCAGTATCCAGCAGAAAAACACACTCCTAAGCCGGCTTCACTCCTGTCCTGTGGGAGCTTCATCTTATGGTACCGTAGGATCTGCTTGGAGTTAACTGTTGGATACTGGATTTGGATTCTGCCTTGCCACCGGCATAAGAACCTGGCCCATATGTTGCATATCAGGAACTGACGCTCTCCGCAAAAATAAACGGCAGTGCTTGTAGAAGGCTAGAAGGAGGCTAAGTAGGTCGATCAAAGGGCAAGGTCGCGGAAACCATTTGCTTGAGCTAGCTATAAATCACCAGCAAGGTCAATTTATCTTCATACCAGTCATACGATATGAGATTTACTACTAGTAATTATGGGTGCAGCTAGAACATATTGTCGGTATGGAGGGCAGAAATAAATCCTACTGTTGCATACCACCAGGAGAAACTGTGTTTAATTGTGAAGTTGAACATCATTTAACCATTTGCAACAGATTTTTTTCCTCAGATAAATCATGAGGGACCTAGCTTCTGAACACTGGTGACGTTATAGCTGAGAAATGCCGTCCAGTTGGGCTGGTTTATCAGGCGTCTGAAGAAACAAACAACATGTCCATCTCTCTTCCACCCGTCTACATCTGGTCGCGTTAGTCATCTTCCCTTACAACAAGAGACAATGGTAGACACACATCATGGCGTTGGGCATGACTGCTGTTATAGGACACAGCTAGTGCGGGCCTGACATCTGGAACGGCCTCTCCCTAAATATTGCAATGGACTTCGTTCAGCAGGATTCTATCAGGAGTGGGCATGATCTAGCCTGATTAAATCTCGCTTATAGCAGCCCGCCAAACATCCGCCGGCCCTCTATTAGCTTGATGGACAATAGCCTTAAGTCAAGGGAACTGGGTTTTCCATATATGGATAATTTATGTAATTGTCATCACAGCCCACCACAGCCTGGCTTTTGGTTGCTAGGGACTGGGTTGGGTTGCTATGTGGTGATTGACAGCATCACACCTCTTATCTGTAGTTGATCTCCTTGATCTGAGCCACTTGTACTGATGGTGGGAACAGTTGACTATGTATGCACAGTTCTACTATTATAATATGAGACATCTTTTTATTAACAACCGTTGCACCGAAGAACTAATGTGAAAATTACTCTACAATACATAGAATAGCATTCCTTTAGGTAGATGTGCCTGTGGCATAACTTTTGATGTGACAATGGGGCAATATAGGAGGGACATATCATGGTTCTGAGAAGTTTGACAGGCTTCAAGTGTCACAACAACATGCCGCATTTTTGTGGACCAACTGTTTTTCTGCAGTTGTCTGCCCATATAGATCAAAGAAATATACTTTATGCCAAGCTTTCGTTGCTGGCCACATAAAATCTCACCACCAGGCAAAATAATAGTTCCAGGAAAGTCTGCGCTCCAAGATTCCTTCAAGTTTCTTGAAATCCCCACAAGATGTTGTTTTCCCACTCAAACATGCCTCTGCTCCCATGGGACCTTCACACAGAGAACCACAGCCTGCACAGACAATAGGAGAGGCAACTAGCCCGCCCACCGTCTGGGTGGTGGAGACATGCAAATGTACTGGTTTCCACGGTAATGGGGGCTTGACCGAAATCCTGGCTTGCCATTGGTGTTGGTATTTTCTACAACAGTTCCCCCAGCTTATAGCTAGTGGGGCACAAACTCCGCGGGGAGGGGCCAGTTAGAGCCCTGGACAGCGGAGTTTGTGTTACACAGACTAGGCATGATCGAGTGATGCATTAAAGAAGCATTCCGATTCCATGCATAAATATTTCAACTGTTAACTGTTACCAGTTTGAAAGTTTGACAGTTAAACGTGAATCACCCTTTTCGTGTTGTCAATAAGAAAAAAAATCGTGTTTCCTTCTACAATACGTTCATTGTTGGCCTCAGTGGATTCACATGGCGCATTAGCCTTTTGACCATAGAATATTTTTTATTATGGCTAACTTTTAAGACGACATTTCTCCACTACTGGCCAATGTCCAATAATAATCAAGAATCTTCTATTCACACGGCCTTTCCCAAATGCCATATCACAATCATCGCCACAGTGTTTGTTTTCGGAGCATTAAGGTGGCGACAAGAGCATACTCCAACACAAACATCGGGACTAGGGGCGTGCTGATGGCAGAAATACACCCTGTGGCGTACTGTATCTTATCTACACCTCAAACTTAGCTCAAAGGTCACATGATGTTAGGATGATATCAAATTACATAAGGTGGTGAGTTTGTGATAGCGTAAGATATATCAAATAATAAATTTAGTTATAGGCTGTAGAGTTCTTGTCGGCTAGGATCTGCAAACATACGCAGTGTTTGTTATAACTTATAGAAAACATTTCGATTTTCTACCACAACATCTACTTGGAGACTAGTCGACCTATTTTTCCTAACAGGCTGGATATAAGTAAAACCGCAGTAGGAAGTACTCACTGATTAGAACTCTCCTCTCTTCCCGTCTGGATTAGTCCACCATATACCATAAGCTGTTGGATCGACCGTCGTCAATCCTGACCCGAAAATAGGGCACAGTCATTGGGAGGGGAGGGGCAGGTATGGATGGCTTGCTAATGTCGGTTAGGAGGATATCATAAATCAGAATCATGCTCAGAGCGACGTGAATGCTAACGGCCCAGAACACTGACCGCAGGAATGCTATAAAAGTACAGAGGTATAGAGATAAAGAGAGAAATGTTGGCAGGGATTTAATTTCGCCGTGAGGAGAAAATGGAATGTTCGCTGTCGTTGAAGGGGTAGGTCACTAGGTGGGCAGAAGACATAAAGAATAACGCAGCAAGGATTTTAGCTTCGACCAAAAATCGCGGACATAAACCCATTGCAAGCATTGATGCAGTCATGATGATCAGTTTTGATTTTACGTGGTTGTGATGTTCGACAAATACAAATATGTCTCGCACATTTTTTCTTATAGTCTCTATCACACTCCATAGGCTGCCTGGAAAACAGCAGAAATTGGTCAAATACTAATAGACTGAATGATTAGCCTGACTATAGGAGTTCGGAGGATAGTAGTGTGCAACCTAGGGAGATGATAACTCACGACAGACTCAAATTGTGCTCAATGACCTCTGGCATATTATTCAGTCTATTTGACCACTTCCTACTATTTTTCCAGGAATCAATGAATCAGTGTAGATAAGTTTTACATCCCGCCTCGTGACTTTGACACCCGAGTGTATGATGTCATCATGACCTGGTGTAATGACTACAGTACAGAGGCGGACACATCCGCGTCACCAAATATGGAGTCCAGAAGTCGGAACTATGCAGCTGAGACCGCACTTTATCATCGATACGTGATCAGATAGATCGGATTTTGGGCACGTCTCAGGCGTGCCTCCTGTCAAACAGGACTGTATTTTATCGTAGGGGCGGTCTATCATTGTCAAAAGTCACCGTCCGATCTAATTTACGTCAAATTCCGACCCGCCCAACTTGTTTATCAAATACACTAAAAAGGCGACTTGGGCAGATATCTTTGAATGAGGATATTAGAGGCTTCCCTCGTTCGTTCTACTATATAGAGTAATCAGTTTCATGTTCTCCTGTAGATGCAGTGCACTATAGACACACGTGTCTGACTGAAGTTACAGGCCTGTGGCGGGAGGATTGGCGAGGTCTCAGTGTACCATTGGTGGAAAGGGGCGGGTCGATGACCTGTACTGTCTGAGTGCGAAATAACACTGCTGATTATTGCGTTTTCAAGGCTATGGACAAGATGGTGACAACAAAAGTTACATTAACCTTTATGAAGAGTCGATAACACGGTGGCAACGTTCCTGCTTCTAATCAGACTACCCTTGCATTCCCATCGACCCGTGAAAGAGAGTAGCAAGTTAAATCTGAGAGCCGTGGACGACATGACTCCCTTAATCTCCCTCAATCTGCCGGGGGATAGGAATATTGACCTAAGGAGGATTAACATTTCTAAGGACTGAGTGTCCTAGCCAATTACGTACATGTATGTACGTATTCACGCCATCTTAGACTTTACCGAATTTTACGATTCAAACCCGTAGGAAGGCCTTGTGGAGGCTACCCTATCATCGGGTCTGTCCCAGATATGTGTCTTGAACGGTCTTCCATTACAAATTACAAACCGCAGACTTCTGACTACCGCCGGAGTAAATTACTGATAAACAACATTCACCTTGAGTATTCACCTTGAGAAACAGCCAGTTCAAACAAACACAAAGCGTATATCCCCAGAGTATCCGTAAAAACATACCTTAGAGAGTATCCAAATGTAGGGCAACTGCCATAAGGTTGGTTCTTTTGTAACGCTTTTGTATTCGCATTTTCCAATGATAAATCATGGCATTAATCTATATAGGTCGAAGGAAGGAGTTACTATCTAATTCTTTCTAATGTATTTGGAGATCATTGTTATCTTATTGTCGCCATATGGTTTTGCTTCTCTCGAGATAAACAAGAGCCTGGTAGTAAACTATCTCCCACTGAGCATCCGCTACCCACACCCACCACCTCCCAGCCTAGGCGAACCACGCCCTTTCCGACCGAAGGACTACTGTCTAGTAATATCCACCACTCTCCAAGCAGAGCTTGTTGGGGACAGTCGTGACCCCATCAACCTCTGCTTTGAGAGTAATATCCTCTAACCTAGAAAATGTTCCCCCAACTTACGCCAACGCCCATAAAAAGGCCAACAGAGGCGGCTAAGCGATGGTTACGATCGGAGCGAGGACAGCAGGCGAAAAAATTGCGGTCACCACTAGCCTTCGACCGTAACCTCTGCTTGGAGAATGTCACTGATGTGTTTTCGCTCACGTGGGACCAATTTTCAAATAAGTCCGGAAATGCGACGTCCTTTGTCTGACATAACACATCTACGTGGGGGCAGGACATATTTGTAGTGATGGTGGCATGGCAACATGGAGTGCTATGGTTACGGAGTGCACTTAGCGTTTCACTGCGATAGCCTACACGACATATCGTTACCTCGGTTATGATGAGCACAGCATTGTGCCAAGGTCACGGGTAAGCGGCACACAATGACCTGCTTGTTACAAATCGCACATTGGCACCAGAGAAACTGCGTACTTAGTATTACATATCTCTCAACACAGACAAATCACAGAATGGCATAAATATTAAATTTGGTTGCAAATGTTCTTTTGAAAGAAATGAAAGTGTCCTAAAACTATGTCGAAGGCCCAAAGCACATGCAATGAGGTCATCTGGAAATGAAAAGTGTACGGATTAGTCTGAGACTGAGTCATCCAGTTTTCTCGTGGCTCAGAGTCTGGTGTATGCTAAGAAAATAAAAGGCCAGATTTGCCAATAATAACACGTGTCCTGCATGAGGTTGTTGAAATACTATAATTTGAGCTCATACATGTACGTGATAACGAGAAATAAAAGCTTCTAGTCATCAGAAAATGTAGGTTCAATGTTTAGAAACAAGACCCAACGCTTTGTGAATTATGAAGTTTTTCATGTAGCGTGATGAACATACTGCTTTGTAGGACAAGGAAAGCCAGACAAAACATGTCAAAAACTTGGCCAACAGTCGTCTGAGAAGCCGTGCATTTCTAGCAGAGACAACACACTATAGATTGTGGAGCAACCCTGTAATCATCTCATTCCTGGTGCGACCTTTCCTCTGCTCCCCTTGATCCATGGAAAAAAAGCACGCCGATTCTTTTCAACTGTTTTCCGGCTAAATGGGTGAGGGGTGAAACAATTTCAGCGTGGAATACAGACGGCGACCCACAGCGCTCAGCAGCACCCCCGTCACACAAAAGCTCGCTCCTCCTTCTTTTCATCCATTTACTTCACTTCCCTGATCCACGAGCGAGCGTTTTAGACATACAAACGGGTCACATCAAGAGCATGACAGACTTACACATGTTCAAACTCGTGGATTACGCACAGCTCGAACACTTACCTACTGTTTAATACCGTACTGCTTGAAACAGGCCGTGAGGTGGAGAGCTGGGGTGTCTGCTTGCCTGTGAAGAGAGGAATGCGGAGATTTTTCAATCAGCGAGGGTGGGGGAAACAGGCCAGACAGTGCAGGGCGGAAGCGAAAACATCGCACCATCTCACAACTGTTCGGCCGTTGTCTAAATATTTACGGGCAAAGTGAAATACTGCGCTGTGGCCTCATTTTCGCCGTTATGCACAACAAGTAAGAGTAAAATAAAACGTTGTCATCATATTCCATTTTATTCAAAGTTCAACTGATAACCCTTTGTGGGCTATAGATTATGCATCGTTGTATACGACGAACATACGATAGCCAGTGAATAAATCTAGTGTTTGCACAGTGAGTCAGTGGTCCGTCGGGGAGGGAAGAGAATATCTTCCATCTGTTGGGCCCATCAGAAGATGCCTCTTGGGATATATTCATGTCGGCTACTCATACCAAACCTCGGTAGGAAGTGGTCGGAGGAATTTCGCGAGTTTTATTTTCCAGCGTAGCCATGCATGTCACAGAAATCACACCATTGGCAATGACCATATCGTTGATCCAGACGTGGAAGCCAAACTTGGCAACAATCGTGACATTCCAAACTGAAACAGGTCTATCTTCCTGACCTCGGAGACGTAACCTTACTGGTGCTGCTGTTGTAGAAAAACATGGCCAATCAGACGGGCGGGGTCAGTCGACGTGCAAACTGCCGCAGCACCAGACGAATTTGTCCAGCAAAAATTCCAAGAATTCGACCAGTTGAAACAATGCCTTATGTGTTTGTAACCAATACACGCGACCAGTGCTCGCTAGATCCGCCTGGTATAACTCAGAAAGAGCGCCTTTATATCGACTTACAAAGTACTGAAGATACAGCATATCTGTACACCACATCACACCACGTTAATGTGCTTCTACTAGCAAATTTGACTACTGAGTAGTGTACGCATGTGAAAGCTTTCTCTTGACAAACATGGGGACTGATTTCCACAACTAGCGGAGCAAAAGCACATGGCGCCCCCACAACGTGACAGCACCGGTGCTTGGGGCCACGCGAAGATAACGGTCACAACACCCAAGTAAACTCACCCACGATATGCTCTCAACCCGGTAGCGTATCTCTTATTGATCACTTTTCACATCATTATATCAAAATATCTTACAGGAACTGTCAAACGACTAGATACAAAGTCATTGGCAGTAGATTAGACACCTACCTGGCTCGGTGCTCGTGGGGACGGGTGTGTTCAACCGCTACTCAGTTTCCTCAAGCCACTCGAGTGATGATGTCATCTTCGGCAGTCTTCGCTAACGAACTTTTCCGGGAATACGTCACGGGGATTGACAATGGCGAGCCCCCATTGGCCAGAGGTCAGCCTATGACGAACTCTCTAATAGCTCATGTCACTTTCAACTAAACTTTCGATCTGCTCACGGCTTTCCCTATTGTTCTCATGTGTGATCGCAAGTGTGATCGTGTGTCCTAGATCTAAAAGGCCTTTGAATAAGACCTCCAATCCAAATTGACAATCTCTATAGTTTCTTAGTGGCTAACAATTCTACTTTGTTATGTTTCAATATTGGTAACGTTCCTGCTAGGAATACATGTCTGAAATCATGTCTAAGAGAATTGGCAAATAGAGAAAAATACCGGCTGTGAATTTTGCAGAAAGAATATTTGCAAGTTTACGACTTTAATGCCTCCATGCCTTATCTTATGCCACAACTACAGTACTATACATACATGTACATGATGATGTAGAACATATGGATGATATTGCCTTCGTGTACAACCGATTTGTATTTGAAAGTACGCCTAGATAAGCCCCTGTTGTATTATTTTGTTGTCTGAAGCCAACATATGTATTACATAAAATGTGGACAGTAAAAGGCCTAAGTTGTCATTGGAAAACGGACGATGATCACTATACCCATTACCTACACTGAAAGTGCTGTGTAAGTGAGCTAACATAGGCGGCGCTTCTACAAGCGGCCAGGGCGTTACAATCTTACATGGACTCTCAAAGTCGACCAGGTATAGGCTAGGCTTTTTTACCTCCTTGAGTCGATGGATTATTCTAAATGTATGTGACGGCGTCGGGACTTGTTTGGGAAAATGTTAATTAACTATATCTCATAGTTAAAGAGCTTATACCTAGTCGACGCAAGGACGTTATATGGCCTTATTCTAAGCCTACTGTAAGCCTACATAACCTTCTTGATCGACGTTGCATATTTTCACATTTCGCAACTACATCCTGTCAGAGCCTAATTGATCCTCCAATTAGATTTACTGTACTTTTGGCCAATTAGCTTTTATTCTATGATGTATGAACAGAATGGTGTAATCTACTACTGTTCCCGTACAGAAAACGTACTATATCATGTTGATTGGGCAGCGTAACATTGTAGGAGTAGCTTCCATGACCAAGCTGCAGCATCTATTTCATTGGCCGCTGTTAGGTATCAAATGTATCAAATTATATTGGCAATATTGCTGTGGCGCTAGCCTCCGAATAGGCCCTAAAAGCTAGCCTCTACCAGGCTACGTGTATCGGTGGTCTAATTGTAGAAATTGGACAAATAGAGTCAATAGTACGCTAAGGGAGTCGGCCGGCCAGAAAAAAAACATTATCCTCACCACTCGTGGTGCTACCTAAAAGCACTGGGTTTCATGTTTGGGAGAGTGATGATTCTCCTGACATTAGAGAACCTTGGGCCATGTTGAAGTGTGTCAAATTGACCCCCAACAAAAGCCAGCGCTGCTGGAAGTCTGAGAAGGTGTCATGCTGTAATAATCAGCATATTCACATGCAGGAAAATCGGAATTGGTGCTTATTAAGTTATTTGCAGTAGTGGACACTGTTTTGTTTTATCATTGGGAATTCATGGGAATATGTCTTTACAATAACTTTGATGAAATAGTGTAACTCCTGTGGCTTCTATTCTTCCACACAACGAGCATGTTTAAAAAAGTTGTGCCATTATTGTAACAGCTAAATTATGAATATTGCAACATATGACTAAGGAAGAGACTCCTCTACATACGGTTTAATATCTTATGCATGATTTAACACATGTTGAGTCATTTTAATCTTGCCGTCAATATATGTCTAAGTAAAACCTCTTCACAGTTAAATATTGCATCCAAACTTTCATACAATTAATCATGTACACCTACTAGCAGATCAAAATCACTTAAGACTGGCTTTATTTCTGTTGTGATACATTCGGTACGGTAACAATTGTCTTCTGTGACCATCCCACACAAAAACCTCCCAAAGCAAGAACTCTTTCTATCCAAATTAACTTAAAACCTACATGTAAATTTACACGATTGTATGTAATAAGATTTAGAAACCAGAGGCATGTAGTTGGTAACACTTATCATTACTTCTTCATTACATGTTACCATACAAAATGACAAACACTGTGTTAAATGTACCATACATAAGAGGCGATCATAGTAAGGATGATGGAAAGTTATGCACAATAAATACAACATACCAGAATCACTCCAATGTGGGGAATCATTACTCCTAAAAACACTGTGATTTGGTGGCTTCCCTTCATATTTAATCTTTCTTGCAATTTTCAAAATCAGGCCTTAGTAATTTTCCCCCAATAATCTAAAAATGTACATACACGTATCTTAATTTCAGAATATTGATAGTACTGTAAAATAAGCTATTGCCATTAGCATAACACTGCTACATCTTCAAGTTAGAAATCATAGTAAAATCCAACATAAAATGTGTCTGAGCAATCCTACAGCACTCCAAAAGTGGGGCCATTGTAGGGCCATTTTCATATCACATGAAGTTACCAGGTACATGTACACCTGACCTGACCTAATCTGTGATAGCATTTACTTCGCATTATCATTCATACACCCTCTCCAGAATGTAGAGCAATCTTTGTTACAAAGAGACTAGATGTTTTTGTACCATTTTACCGTATATCGCTACCTGTTCCCCGACTACGAAAGATCATAGAATTGCTCAAGATCAAAGTTCTATTTTGGACCAAAACCCAACCCATATCGTTCATGGGATCACAGTTTTGACTGATGGCATGTTTTTGAAATGGTTCATGTGCAATCAAACTCTCTGAATGGAGATTGAGGAGTTGATAAATTTGTCTATCTTACTTCTTACTTTTAATTTCTAGGCATGAATAAAGATGTCTACCATATTTGTAACAGCTACTAGTCCTACAAACAGTTATACATCAGCAGTGACATTCTATATATGTTTAGCAACAAATTAATGCATGTATATAGTAACTCACTACCTGGGTTGTGCCTCCAAGGCCTACACAGCAAGGAAATGGTTGGTTTATGGGTATGATGACTCTACCTAACACAAGTGAAATAATGTTAAATGTCTTTTGCAAAAAAGTAACAAGGTTCACAGACCACTATGTGAAAGCCACAATTATTGGGAAAAATACTTAAGAGATGCGCTTCCACCACAGATCTGTGTACAACAGTGGCAAATCTATGCATGCTACACAACTAGTTATTACCCATGTCTTAGCTATTCACTATTCATTAGTTAATCAGTTCCTACATGACTCTTTTAATGAAGAACTGATACAGTCCTCTTGTCCTCTTTTGCAACCATTTACAAACATATTCCCACCTGGGCCCTTAGACCTACTGACATAAAATCTTTCTCCTGACTCATTCTTAAGGAAGACACTCCTTACTCTGGAGGAACATCATACCTTCTCCTGTCACAGTAGAATCTGTACAGACGTTAACAACTACTATGTCTGCGTGTGCGCGTGTCATTGTGCCTGTAGTAGCCTGTCTATCGCTGCGTTTACATCACCGTTTGTGGCGGTCAGCGCTGAAACACAAAAACATATTGATGGTGATTACAAAGGCAAGAACAACAGTTTTGGTTGCATAGTGAGTGACAATGCTGTGGAAGTCTACATGTATCTACCAGTATGACATGATAAAAGACTACTACATGTATGTGTTAGGGTGGAGATTGTAGTCTTGTTTTGCCGGTTGGGATCCTGATAGAAGCCTGTAAAGTTGAAGATATTCCCTTAAAAGACAATTGGAACTTTTCAACTTCTGTTCATGTCACTTTAGATAACTGAATTGACCACCTTAACACAGCATCATGATCAGAGTCACTGTGAACAACACCCTGATTGGGATCTCTACTGGCTACTCGGGCAGATGGTAATCTCTATCCTGACATATGTGTACCTTGTATGTTTGCCGCCCTATTGACAAACCCCATTGTCTCTAGTTGCTCCAGTTGGCTCCTAAACCGGACTTCTGGTGGCTGCATCTGGAGCAAACAATCACAGGACATGGCATGATTGTTAATAGTTTCACTGGAACATATCATCTGTGACCCTCTCCAGCCCCCTCCATATGAACTCAACCTGGTTGAAAAGCAGCTGCCTGGTGGAACAAGCCATCCAGGAAAAATAAAGGCTACACTATTATCAGTGGACAACAAATTATTTGAGTTACATGTATGTTTCTATAATAATATATCATGTGCCATCTTAAAAAACACAAGTCAATCTGTCTGATCAGATTAAGACACCAAGATATTCATAATTGTATCACATGATACACTGTCGTTATCAACATTTCATTTCTGGTAAAAACCTCCAAATAATCCTTTTACAAACTGTAATGCGAATAAATGCTCACAGTCGCAGATTATTTTTTGTATAGCAATTAGTCCCTGCAAATATAAGGATATGTCAACAGTAAGGCATCTTACTGCATTCCCTCCTGCCAGTGTCTGTAACATCTGCTGTAAGAGCTGCTGCTGTGCTTCTGTAGGGCCAGTAGGAGGCGCTGCTGTACTGGGAGAGGTGGTGCTGGCACTGGCAGTAGTAGGAGTAGGCGTGGTGCTTGTGGTGGAGTCTGTACTGGAGGATGCTGCAGAGGAGGCTGGTGCAGCAGGGGAGGCCGGCATACCACCCGCAGGGGGAACACTGGGAGAAGGAACACCAAGCCTAAACCACACACATAGACACACATAGCACTGGCTATGACTTTCTGACCAAGGTAAACAACTAAGATATGTGTTTCCTCATAAGGTCTATATAGAATATTTTGTAAAATATGTGACTTAGTTAAGAATGAACAGTTATGTGTGAGAGAGACTTACCCTGGCAGCAGGACGGGTGTATCTGCTGCAGAGTTATGTGTGTGAGAGACTTACCCTGGCAGCAGGACGGGTGCCTCTGCTGCAGAGTTATGTGTGTGAGAGACTTACCCTGGCAGCAGGATGGGTGTCTCTGCTGCAGAGTTATGTGTGTGAGAGACTTACCCTGGCAGCAGGACGGGTGCCTCTGCTGCAGAGTTATGTGTGTGAGAGACTTACCCTGGCAGCAGGACGGGTGCGTCTGCTGCAGAGTTATGTGTGTGAGAGACTTACCCTGGCAGCAGGACGGGTGCCTCTGCCTGCAGCTGCTGCATGCCCTGCTGGATCTGCATGATGGCCTGCAGCACACGAGGGTTGGTGACGGCAGCCTGCACCTCAGGGTTCTGCATCTGTAATGGTGACAATAGATAACTAAAATAATGCTGATGGCATATCATGCAAAACTATCATGATGGGAAGTTTGGTAAGTCCAAAATTCCAATGCAACTGACAAAGTATACAACCAAAAGTCTGCAAATCTAACCCAAGGGAAGCCCCATCTCAGACCCCATCTAGAAGCAGCAGAACCTCTAGGGAGTGGAACTGTGCAACAAGGGGGAGTGGTAGGGAGAGAAGCAAGCGGCCAGCACCTGGCATAGGCATTTAAACAGGTAGGCACGATAATTGAATTACTCAAATATCCTAGCTTACACAAGTTTGATTTGTGAGGAATGTTGAGGTTCTGAAATCTGTTATGTTACCTGCTGCATGAAGGTAGGCAGTTGTTGTCTCATCTGCTCCTGGAGCTGTGGGTTGCCCTGGAACAGGGGGTTGTTACCGATGATCTGTGAAGCCATGTCAGGGTTCTGGCCCATGGACTGCATCATACTCTGCACAACAGAGACATCTTCATTAACAACGCAGGGACATTGGTCCGAACAACTGTTCGAACTTCCTCGTTAAGTAGGTAGTAGGAGTAATTGCAGCTCATTGTAATTTTTTCCTAGTTCGTACAGTGGATCATGGAACTTGTTGACAAGAAATATAATAGGGGCCTTCTCGTTAGATAGCTTGAAACAAAGCTTACAGCTAGCTTTGCAAAGTTTAGGTGTGATAGGTCAGACAGTGTAATATAACCAGCTGCCGTACAGTGTGCCTCCCAAACTGGTATGTTATGGTGATTATACTAGCTCTACAGATGGTAAGCATGCTACAATGTACCACATATGCATTGTGAGGATACAACAAGATTGAATGTCTACAACAGCATGGCTCTAACCTGCATGTAGGGTGCCTGCAGCATGTTCTGCATGAGCTGGGGGTTATCCACCATCTGCTGCATAAGACTCTGCATCCCCGGGGAGTTGAACATGCCTGATGTGGGAACTGCAACACAGACACTGACATATGAAGGCTAGGTTTACTTGAACAGAAACTTAAACTTAAACTTATTTCTCTAGATCGCTATTTAGATTTAGAACAACTAAAAAGCCACTGTATGTAGCAACCCCATTGCTAGACCCAATGAAATCAAATTCTATGGTTCCAAATCATAGGGTTGGTTCCAGGTTGGACATCTTGTTAGGGATTGCATTCATCGTTTTGGAAGATGACGTTAGGTCAACGGACCATTGCACAAAAGGCCTGAAATTTTACTCAGGGTCTCTTCTGGGATGTGGGTCACATTTCATTTCATCTCAAAAACAATGGTTGTATGATTATAAAACATTTCTAAGCTGAATCAAAATGCATGTTTCTTCTCTGGTCCTTACTTCCTCCTGGCAGGCCTCCAGGCAGCCCCTGTCCTGCTGGTGAGCTGGCCGTGGTACTGGCAGTCGTGGTGCTGGTGGTGGCGGCTGTGGTACTGGAACCTTGGGGTGCCCAGGGGTTGGGGAGGGGCTCTCTGTTCTCCTGACCCTGCTGGGGGTTACTGGTACCTGGTACCAAGTTCAGAACAAAAGTCAGCTCGCAAATATCCTTCCTTTCTTTCAAACAAAGTGCAGGAAATGATATAGATCAGTCTCATCAGGAATTCCTTATCATGGGGACAGCTAAAATTGTAGTGTCCTGTGGAAGTTTAATCAATCCTCTCTTCCAATCATCTAAAATGCTTGTTGTGTGCCAAACCCCAATTGCATTGTTGCTTCCTCGTGATGATTGTTCTTTTGAAGTATTGGAAATAGAAATCATGTGAGAAGTTGACTTTAATACCGGTAGTCATATCATTTCTGACTATTGGTAGCAAACCATCTGTCACAATAGATACCTGGCAATGCTGTAAGAGGCTGGGAAGATGATAATGTGTCCCAACACCTGTGAACTACTTGTATGTCTTCTTATCCTAAATGATAGTAATAACTGCTCACCACCGCCCACAAGTGAAGCCCATGGGTTGTTGCCGAACTGTTCCTGTGCTGCGTTCATCATGGGCTCCTGGATGTCCGTGTACATGCGCCGCAGGGCGTTATAACCACCTGGGATACTCTGGGGAAAAAGCAGTAAAGAGCCCTTTGCTTTAGTTGTGGACAGCAAGCATAGGTGAAGAATATTTCAATTTATTCTTTACACATAAAAGTACAAAAAACACAGAGGACAGTATTTATGTGATTATTATATGTTGGTGTTGGACAATATTTATCTTTTACTCAGTAACGTCGTGACGAAGGCGACAGATGGTCACTGAAATGTCAGATGAAGAAACTTGTCATAGTACAAATTATATCTAATCCTGACCTCCAGGTTGCTGAGCGCCCTGTCCTGACTGCGCATCATCTCCTGTAACATGGCAGGGTTTCTGGCCAGCTCCATGGTCTGGCGCATCAACTCTGGGTTGTTCAACATGTGGGTGATCTCTGGGTTTCTCTGTTCCAGGAGCACAGAGACAGTCAAACATCACTATCATTTATTCACGAGTCTTCCCAAAGATCTAACTAAGGGTGTCATCCACCATTCAAAGGGGAAAAACTCTAATCAGATTAAAGTGACAGAAATATTCTTGTCATTTGACGGATCTTGGGGCAAATGCGTTAACCTTGAACCCTTTAATTACTGTAAATGTTATTAACTTTTGCAGTGCAGTGGTAGAAGGGAAAAGGAGCTTTTGTGCAGAATTTGTGTTTGAAAGAACTTTTTAGTACAGTAGTCATAAGAAGAAGACATATCCACAGTGTCATGAATTTAAGATTTCCCCTTGAACACCAGAGTTGGAGAGTGCTTGTGTCCCACCCACCTCCATGAGCTGCTGCATCTGCGGGTTGCTGACGATGAGGTTCCTGAGCAGGTCAGGGTTGGACATCATGCTCTGAACAAACGGGTTCTCCATCATCTGGGTCAGCATGTCAGGGTTACGCAGCAGCTGGAGAAAAACAACACAAACATCACAACTATCCAATCAATCACTTCTCAACATTCAAGGTAACAAATTGTCCTAGTGAAACCTATTATAATCTTATTGTTGACTAAGTGAAATTCAAACTTCAACAACAAACATGATATGTAATTGCGCACATAACACTTGGGGCTTTATGTTCAACATCACTGTAATTTGGCTACACATCAGTTAAGTCTAATCCATTTATATTCATTCATAGACCTCTTGCAGCTGAACTTCATGTTAATAAACATTCCTATTGTACTACTATGTAACTGACATGTGATAAAACATTCACTGAAAACATACAAACATTCAAAAGTTAGTTATATAAAAGACAGCACTTGACAAAATTTTCCTTCATTGATCATTTAGCTTTTCTGTATATATATTCCTGTCAACAAATTATCTGGCTCACATACGATATAGGAAAATACAATAGGTCACATTATTTAGCCCTCTTCAGACCTCTACAACATAAACATTACAAACCAACACACATTGTTCTTGTCTTCTAAGATAACTTAGTACTTTAACTGTCTTCACATTTAACACAAATGTGCCTTACTCTTAAGTCTAAACCCTCACCTCTTGCTGCATTCTCTGCTGCATCTCCATGAAGTTGGCAGACCCCATGCCCAGGTTCTGCAGTCCGCTCAGGCCCCCCATTCCACCCACACCAAATGGTGCTGCAGCTGGAGCCGGCTGTGGAGCGGCTGCAGGTGCAGTCCCAGCAGCAGCAGCTGCGGGGGCTGAGGGTGTGCTGGAGGCTGCTGGAGCAGAACTTCCACTTGCACTTGGACCCTGTCATATAACACAATAAATACCAGGGCTCGAAATTCAGTTTTGGGATTAGGTGCACTGGTGCACCCAGCTTAAAAAATTGGGTGCACCAAAAAAGGTTTGGGTGCACCACTTAAATTTAAATAATAACCTAATAATAAAACTTAATTACAAGCTTCAAATTCTTAAACAAGTACCATGGCAGACATTTTTATTATCTTTCTAACACTTAGATGTCACGAATATGATGTAGACTAGTATACTCTGATACCTTTACATACATAAACGTAAGAAAATATTTGGGTGCACAGCCTTAATTTTGGGTCCACCTGGTTGCACATGCACCCAGTATTTCGAGCCCTGAATACAGTCTCCATGACCAAACACGCATCAATAACATAACTTCCTTTCTTTTCCAAATTCTGCATTGTGCCTCCTGTTTCAGTCGGGTTGCTAGGTAAGGATCGTATTTTTCTTTCATCTTTCTTTTTAGACTAGCTGAAAATCTAATGATACAATACAGTTTGACAATTTGAAAGTAAAGTTTAAATGCATGAGGACACTTATATTTTCAATGTCAAACTTAAATGTTGTGCATAATGTTACAAATCTGTGGATACATAAGACAGAACAAGCAGTTTTATTACTTGAACAGGAAGCAGGCTGAATAAGAATTCTAATTGGAAACTCCACTGCCCACATCAAAGGCTAGGATTAGCAGATTTGCTAGTGTAGGTCTGGAAACACAACGTTTCTTTTCTTAGACCTTAACAATATACTGTAGGTTTACATGTAACTTTTAAGTAATGATAATCAAAGGTATCATAACCACATAATCATTCAATAACAGCTTAGTGAGGAAGTAAAACATCTGTAGATCTAGTAGGTACCTGCTGAGACCCAACCTTTTGTCTGATCACCAGATGAACAGTCAGCCCATCCTTTATTCCTATCTTCTCTAAGGTCTCATGGTCCTTCAGGATCTTCCCCGCAAAGATCAGACACAGCTGTTCAACAGGCTGCCCAAATTTCTGCGAAATTGCCTCCTTGAACTGGGGAAAACAAATACATTGAGCTTTTAATCATAGAAAGCTTTTATGCAATGACATTTATTGAACAATTCAAGCATAAATTTTTATTCTGAGGAGTACAGAGAGACAAAGCAGTCTCTAGCTCAAATATGAAATTAGTTTGACAGAATTTTACTGCTTATTGGTGCTTACAGAATATAGACTAATAGAACTTTCATCACTTTGTTATCCTGGTATTGGTAGACATAAATTTGTGTATTATGAATAGTACGAAATGTTAAACTGGCAATTTTCTTCACGGAAAATGCAAAGTGATATGAAGGGAAAACAATTACAGCAGGCCGAAATGGTCACAGGCCCTTTTCCTGTTGTGGACATTCATCTAAATGGCTACCAAATCTGTGCATAATTAGTAATACTAGTTAGTAATACTAGCATATTCTTACTCGGATCAAAGTAGCTTTTTTAAGTAAATGCACAAAATATATCCAGAAAATAAAGAACTGGACGAATAATTTAGCTCAAGTTCCTCAATGAGATCTATGGACCGCTGTTAATTTTGGAATGATTCTTTAGGTTCTTATGTTACGTTAGCAGCATAAATCGAGAATCATCAAAGCCGGATTGTTCCAGTGTTTACTAAAACCTTATAACGTGCGTTTACTGCGTACCGGTGGGCTGCTGGGGTCATGCGTCAACATAAGTATCGCGTTATGCAGTTCAAGACTCACAAAGGCAGCTTAAGTTTAACGCTATCTGCTTGTGAACAAAACGGAACGACAGAGTGACCAGACCAAGCAACATAATCTTGAAAGGCGTCTGCAAATCAAGATGTATTGCGACTTCTGTCATGTCATGGAGGAACTAACAAAAATGGCTACGTATCCACATGTAGAAATCTCGACACTTTCCGATGAAAATAATCCACTAAAACAGTCTTTGGAATACAAATAAATGAAACTGCTGTGAGCATACTAACTTCTGTTATCGTAGAAGTTGCCTCAATTTCCACCGTCTCCTTAGATTTTGGAGTTTTGACGACAATTTTGATCAGTTCGCTTCCAGAATCTTCCGACTCCGCCATCTTGGTTAGGGCTAGTCTCGTGCTCTTGCATGACGGGAATAATGTTGTCGCTCCTAATTATTTTTTCCTAGAATAGAGGATTTGAAACAAAAATATATGATGAAATGAAAGTAATTAATATATAATGGCGCTACAATTGGCTTTATAAGGGACCAGAGATCCATTGGATAGCAAAAGTAGCCAGACTGTGATTCAACTTTGACCTTTCAGCTCATATTTGCCGCGAAAGTCAAGCATGGAGTGCTGAGGTCAACCATACACCGAAATTGCTGTGAAAATATCAAGGTATCGTTCTTAAATCTGGGTTATCAACCGAGCTACGTCTCAAGTCTATGCCCTGGGTACCATTGGTTGCATCTACTTATCAAGATGTTGTATTTCTATTGGAATCGATGTATTATTTGTGAATGATGACGAAAGGCAGCTGCAACTTCAGTTGATGACATAATAGCCAATAACGTTACCATGTACCTACGAAAACTAGGGGTTCTAGTTACCACCTTTATCTAGTCTTCATCATTTCACATTACCTGAACGATGTCAGCTACGGCCAAACTGCTTCCTCTGTGGGCACCAAGTGTATGCAGATTTGCACACCATGTGCATCCTGTGGCGCAACACAGCTGGATCCCTGCAATGCAGTATTGTTCCTCAACCATTCCAACCAGGATGAACCCCATAGACATCCAGATGCTTTACAAACCCCTTCACGACCAGATTTTCAAACAGGAGCCGACATATCCAACAGAAGACGTTGAGAGGAGCGTTCATCATCTTAAGACACATGACTTGTGGGGAAAGGAGACATCAGCTCTTCCAGAAGTTGACTTTAAGTTGCCAGACTTACTGGGGAGTAATATTGATGAACATTTCAAGGAGATAGCGAAACAGCAGAGTAAGCCGTATTTGGATGCTGCCCAGGTGATCGCAAATAGTCGTCTCCCCACAATGCCTCGGGAGTGGAGGTGGTCCAGAGGATGGACCAAGTATGATGCGACTGGTCATGTGACTACAGTGGACTACCCTGATGAGGAGGCTATAGTGTTTGATGTGGAGGTGTGCATGAGTGAGGGGGACTTCCCCACACTAGCAACAGCAGCATCACCCAATGCCTGGTCAGTCCAAATAATCAGTTTTATTTTTAATTGGGAATTATCCAGTTCTATACATTTGTCATACCAAGGTAAAGATGCAATATAATTTTGTCTTGGTCTTGTATATCTTCATACATGAAGCAAGAAGCAAGACTGTAGTGCATTCTGTCTTTTCTTAGGTATTCATGGGTGAGTGACAGACTGCTGGAGGACCACTATAGCTGGTCCCCTCATCCGACCTTAGATGACCTCATCACCATGGAGACCGCAGTGAGATCCATCAAGCCTGGTGGTGAGGACTGGAGGGAGAAGATTGTGATTGGTCATAACGTCAGCTTTGATAGGAGTTACATTAAAGAGCAATATTTCATGAAGGTGGGTTAACCCATTACATGTACTTCTTTATAACACCATGTAATCATTCTTGTCATTTTGTCACTTTGTAGCTTTGAATTTTACTAGCATTTTCCATTGTAGTTTGTACCAATCACCATAACCTTCTAACAAATGCAGGGTCCTAAGACCAGGTTTCTGGACACCATGAGTCTACACATGGCTATCTCTGGCCTGACCAGCTTCCAGAGAATCCTGTGGCTGGCTAGTAGGGCAGGGAAGAAACAGGGTCTGAAGGATGTCAGGGAGTATACCAGCAAGACAAGGAAACAGTTTAAAGGGCAGGGGGTGAGCAACAAGTCTTTTTTACAGACATTATATACTTTGTAATAAGCTACCTACATGACTATTGCTTTATCTAGTGGTACTTGTAAGTGATAACATTAAGTTACATTGTAAGTAGTACATGTAACGTTACCAGAAACACGTCGCTTCACTTTTTCTTTGTGTATGTATATCATCAGACTTATTTTTTTCTTAGTGGAGAGAAAATATGTCCATAATTTATTTTCAGATAAATATTTCAGAACAGATATTGCAGCTGCAACTTGACAGCCCAGCATCACTCTCCTTACCCACAATAATACCTGTGATTGACAAACAGCATCATTCTTCTAGTTTGGTATAACATAAACATAGTATTGCACATCTCCACAAAAAAACTCTTACCTTGTGCTCCTCAGATTGGAGGCTGGGACTGGCTTAATGTAAGCAGCATCAACAACCTGGGAGACGTCCATGTTTTATACACAGGAGGCCCCAAACTGGAGAAAAGTGAGAGGGACGTCTTTGTGAAGGGCACCCTGCAGGATGTCAGAAACCAGTTTCAGGTGCTCCAGTCATATCATTTTTGTGTGTTTGTCTCACAGATTTATCAGATCTCTTTGATATTTGATACAATCACATTCAGGATAAGTGCATGTTACATATTAGAGAAGTTTGAAATATAAAAATGAGGGGAAACAGTTGCTCTTCATTCTGGGGAAAATAGCCAAGACTGGACGTTGAGTTTAGCCACCTTTAACGGTTGAAAGGCATAGAATTTTTGTTGCATACTGTATTCCAGGAGCTGATGACATATTGTGCCAGAGATGTGAGAGCCACACATGAAATCTTCAGCATGCAGCTGCCCATGTTTCTGGAAAGGTTCCCTCACGCTGTAACTCTGGCAGGTGGGACATACTTGTTTATTTGTTTATTAAAATTTACCGCACAAGTGGAAGGGGCGGGGGAACAGGTGGTGACACCTTTACTGGCCCTCGCCTCGACATAAAAATACAATAAATACAGCAGATTAAGATTAATACTAAACGACATAAACAATCGATCAGACTACCGAGCCCATAAACAATCAATCAGACTACCGAGCCCATACGGTGTTGAATGTGCTGTCAATAGATAGTTGGGCCTCTGATGCTGTCTTAAGATGTCTGAATTTGTCAACATCTAATGTACAGCCATGTGTATAGTATTTCAAACAGTTTAGGAATAGGTAAAGAAGGTGCCCAGACTTGCCATAGGAAATTTATTCCTTATAGGACTCCCCAGGAGCATGATTTTGCACACTCAGGTATTCAACAGAAGTTGAATAAATGTATAATCACCATGTTCTGCTCACAACCATATACATGTAATTGTTCATTTTTCCACTCATATGTTTGGCAGAAAACTTCAGAAGTGGAGAGATCAAACTTAAGTTGCTACACTTTTCTCCGCAGGTATGTTGGAGATGGGTCAGTGTTACCTGCCTGTGAACAGTAACTGGGAGCGGTACCTGCGGGATGCTGAGGACACCTTCCAGGAGCTGCAGAAGGAGATGAAGCTGTCCCTCATGCACCTGGCTAACGATGCCTGCCAGCTGATGCACAATGACAGGTGCACAGTCCAGCAATATGAGGAGCTTTAGTAGAGCATTAGTCACACTGCGTAATGGCATGGTGACACTTGTCATAGGTCATCATATGATTTGGGTGTCATAAGATTTTACAAGCAGGCTTTGACAGAATCAACCAGTGACTTAGGATCTACGTTAGACAGCCTTGTCAGTTGTATGACAGCTAAATTTCATATGCAATATATACACAACTGCCCTCATGTTGTGATTGTTAGAATAGTGAATGTGTAATCAAAGGGGCCAGTTTCTTGTGAAACCTGTATGTTTAGAGATGCACATTGAAAAACTTGATGACGGTGACCTGCTCAAAACTTAATGATGCATCAATGGAAAAATTCATTTACCTCAAATCAAATAAGCTGTGGATATATCCAGCTAAGTATAATAACAAGGATGTTTTACACCTGCTGTAGGTCTTCTGAAGCACATGACAAATAACTTATTCTGTTTATTTTCATAATAGATACCAGGAGGACCCATGGCTGTGGGAGTTAGACTGGTCCACCCAGGAGCTCACATTGAAGAAGGAAACAAGTGCCAAGAAGAAGAAGATTAAAGTTGAGAAGACTGATGAAGGTGAAGACCAGAGAGTTAAACCTGAGCGGAAAAGTACAAAGAAAAAGAAGGTAGGTACTTTGTGTGTCAAACAGTGGCTCTTCATTTTTTTTCTGCATAGATTTCTTAGTGTCAAAGTGTCATGTCTTGTTATATTTTTTCATAGCACCAGTGCATTGGTCATTATTTCTTCAGTTATAATCAATTTACCAGCACGGCTTAAGTTTGTGCACATCAAAGTTTTAAATGTAGTTGTTGTAATTTTTTGACAAGTAACACTGAGAAAGAAAGAATGCTTTGAAATTACATTTGTACCTTTTGGGTGTAATGGCATGTGTCTATATAGAGGCATATATAAGCACTTTTTTAAAATGCGTTTGTCATGGTCATATCAAGTGCACATACATTGCACATCATAAGTACATGTATGATTTGTGTTAATTTGATCACAGAAGAAAGGTAAGAAAGAGGAAGCTGAGGAGGCTGAAGATCAGGAGGAAACAGAGGAGGACCGGATCCAGAGAGTGCTGGAGACTGCAGACAGACTGCCTAAGATTAAGAGGCACATGCCCGGATATCCTGCGTTAGTCTTAATCTGTCTTTATTACATAGCCAGTATTTGTCACCCCTTGGGTCAATACTCACATGGCAGCTACTCAATGACAGCTGGTTGTATCCTGTTGTATAGCTTATGTCACACCTTGACTAAGTGCATTTACATCTATTTGGTCAAAACTATTCAATGTTGAGGTCTTAATTGTGATGTATAAAGTAAGATTCATCTCTCTTCACAGCTGCATGTGTAAAAAATTTAGGACCTGGTCACACATGTTGTGTGAATGTTGTACAATCACAAATTGAGGGCAATCTTAGGATAGTTATGCATGTGTCTTACAAATTCAACTGTACATGTCTTGTTTTGGAAAAGGCTGTCTCAGATCCTTGTCAGTTGTTGGTTCTGTCACATCCTGCTTGAAAATTCTACAACCTATGTGGCTGTGCAACCAATAGCAAAAGTTATATAGAAGACATGACAAACGTGACCCATATTTAAGTGAAAAGGGAGGTTTAGTGCTGATACTATGGTCTGCAATTACCAGTAACTGTCTTTGGTTGATGGTAGCAATCTCAGCTTTTAGGATAACATAGCTCTGTATGTTGTGCAGGTGGTACCGAGACCTGTGCCCCAAAGTGACCGGTGCCTGGTCTCCTGGACCAAACCTGATCAGTGCACAAGCACGAGTCACCCCCAAACTGTTACGGCTCCGCTGGGACGGCTTCCCGCTGCACTACGAGGCCAGCCAGGGCTGGGGGTACCTGGTTCCTGGCAGAACAGACAACATGAATGGCACAGACAAACAGGATGGGGAGAGGAATTTCCCTACCAAGTAAGGGGTGGCCAGAAAATCAAGCATTTCTTTGATTTGGTGCTAGAAAAAAATGTCCTATCCATGTGAATCATAAGAGCAACAGTTACTGTTTGTTGACAGTCTTAGAGAAAATTCTGCGATTTTTGTTTTTCCACATTTAACGTTACAGATTCATGTACATGTGTTCCATATTTTCAGAGCAGTTTTGGATGCATACAAGGAGTACTTGAAGCAGAGAAGGGACACTAGGGACAAAGAGCCACTTGACCAAAGGTAATCAATTCTTTGATATTACACAATTGTTGGGGAAACAGGGATAAGTAAGAAAAGAAGGGAACAGAGTCAAACCCAAGCCTTTATTTGATCTTGATGGCTTGTTTCGGCCAGCAAGGCTGTGTTTCAACAAGCTTAAGGTTGATTAAAGGGAATGGTCACAGATAAGAATCAAAACATTATACTATTATATGAGGGAAAGTAGGGAAGTTTTTAGAACAAATTTTTTCCCTCTTTTATTGATCAAGTAATTTATTGATTAGATTATCAATCACTAAATTTATTCAGAGAAACTAGGATATTGTGAAATGTTTCATGTTCACATTTATCCAGGTACAGTGGCTGGGCCAATGATGACATGTGGGACCACATCATGGACCTGTCACAGAAAGCCAAGGGGGAGGGGAATGGGGAAATGGAGGAGGCTCCCATCTATGATTCGGTGAGATCCATCATAGTTTGGTAGAAAGAAATTTTATTTTATTGTCCCATGTTCTTTCGTTATCACTACCGTGGATTTGTTTCCTTTCATGTGTAAATACACAAAGAATGATGAACAAATGAAAGTCATTGATTTTTAACTTGAATTTTTAATGTGGGATGGTATTGTTTCATATTCTCAAAAATCTCCTCTGCATTTCTTATCACATCATATCATTAATAACTTCTCCATAGGATGGCATGTACACAAATTTGTACTGTGTACAGACTACATATTAAGTACATGTATGTGATAGTAGAGAACAGCAAGATAAAGTAAACTTCAGATCTGATAGATATGTGATGACCTGTATGCCATGCCTCCAGAGTGTCCTGTACAGTAATGGAGAGAGTGCGCCTGAGTTCCACCGAGGGGCGGGGCCTTACAATGACGTGGACCTGCCTGGGGTGTGGTTCTTCAGACTTCCTCACAAGGTCAGTGCAAATTGCCTAGGCTGGGGATAGGAACAGTGTGAGAACATTTGGTTATACATGAATTGTGCTATATTAAAGGATATACATCACTGTCAACAGTGCCCAGTCTGTGTCAGCTCTTACCATCACACCCTTGCCTTGGATTTATCTTAAGGCTACAGAAAAAGCACTTACATGCATGTAAGCTAAGGTGCCATTTTCACCATCACTGATTTTTCCTCATCTTTTTAGACCTTTATCATTGTAATAAGTGTATATGCTTCAGTTATTTGTGTTTTGCAGTAAAGCCTCAAAAGAATGGTTTCCATTATCACTAGTTACTGTAGTAAATATTCAAACCTGCCAAATCAAAAATTAAGAAAACACTCAATCCACCCAAAAAATCTGTGTGGACACTTAATGCTTGTTTCAATGGGAAATATTATCTAAGGGAGCACCAAAAAGTGGTCATATTGGCCAGGTGGTCCTTATGATATTATGTAGACTGAGGTGGTCATATCTTTGATAGTAGCTAAGATGTCTGTCTTTAGGATGGAGCCAAGTTCAAGGTGGGAAACCCTTTAGCTAAGGACTACCTGAACAAGATGGAGGACGGCACCCTGACCGCTGCTGCAGGGGGTCCAGCCAACAGAACTCTGGAGGTCAATAAGATGGTGTCCTTTTGGAGAAACGCACGGGACAGGGTCATGTCACAGATGGTGGTGTGGCTCAAGAAGAAAGAGTTACCACGTATCGTCTCCAGGTGAATGTCCAATTTTATGAGGATAGGAAAAAATCACAGGCCTTGAAAGGTATGTTTCAAAATGTACCAACTGTTTTTACATATTGATACTATCACATCACTGCCAATTTAGAGAAATTGTATTGATAATGATAACTAGGTACTCCAGTTGATAGATGGCTGCTTTTTTGACTAGCGTTTGTCTTGTAATAGTAAACATATTTTTACAGAAATCCTGACTATGAGGAGGAGGGGTCATATGGAGCAATCATTCCCCGAGTCGTCACGGCTGGTACAGTCACACGCAGGGCTGTGGAGCCAACATGGCTGACAGCAAGTAATGCCAGGGTAGGTATGGAGTTCACTCAGCATACTGCAACCTTGCAGTACTAGTGTGTGTGGCACATGTACTTATCAATCATAGAGAGGGTTAAGGGGAGAATATTTCAAAATTCATTTCTTTCTTTCTTTCCTGCCAGCCTGACCGAGTAGGGAGTGAGCTGAAGGCCATAGTTCAGGCTCCACCTGGCTATCACTTCATTGGTGCAGATGTGGACTCACAGGAGCTGTGGATCGCTGCAATTCTGGGGGATGCAAACTTTGCGGGTTTCCATGGTAACCATGTCCTCTTCCTTTTATAGATTGAAAGTGTTACCTGTAAGTCATCAAATACTTACCTTGCTATATGAGCAAAACTTGAAAGTTAAAGCCCTTAAGGAAATACTTCATCTAGCAATCTGTTTTCTTCTAAATGGTGGGCTGACAATGACATCAATGGTGTTTTATGGTCTCATTGATGTACTGCTCCAAGTGGGTACCCTAAAAGAGATCCGAGCCAAAATATAAATGGCTGCATGGACGCATGTTTTTAGTGATGAGAAATTCCCTTTTAGCCAGCGGAACTGATCTCAAAAGTTAGATTGGTAAAAGCTTGTTTGTAACTGAAGAAATTAGCAGGTAAAGTTTTGCAGACGCGCACTAGGTCGGAGGTACACAGTCCTAGATTCTGAGTGGTGCGGTTGTACACTAAAAGCGAAAAAGTGCCTTTTGTGGGGATTGACTACGTATAGTTGACGTTGGCAATTTTTCCCCACGATATAGGGTAAATGTGCATAGAATGAAAAATCTGCTAAAATTTCACGTAACTTCATTATGAACGTGCCCATGTACACCACGAATTATAACATAGAAGTCTATGGGAAGAAGAAACCCAGACCTTAAAGGTGAGATTACAGTCCAAAAGCAGATGTATACACACCCTGGGCATGCAACACTAGTGTTGGGTTTGCTTTCTAGCTTGCAATCAATGTTGCCTCATCTGTTCTCAGAGGTAGGCCAGCAAATGTGTTTTGAACATGTTTGTCTGACTGTACAGGTTGCACTTCCTTTGGCTGGATGACTCTACAGGGGAAGAAGAGCAGTGGAACAGACCTGCACAGCAAGACAGCCTCCACCATCGGTATAAGTAGAGACCATGCAAAGGTATGTAGTACTTCTTCAGTACAAGTACTGTACTTGCAAATCTTCCTTCATAGTCAGGATGGCTTTACAACAAACTGCATGCAATGACATAAATGCAAGGCAGGTATATTTATCAGTTAGGTGCTGTTTCACTCTGTCCAGGTGTTCAACTATGGCCGCATCTACGGAGCAGGGCAACCGTTTGCTGAGAGGCTGCTGCTTCAGTTCAACCACCGTATGACCCAGGAGGAGGCTGGGGAGAAGGCCAAGCAGATGTACGCTGCCACCAAGGGGGTTCGGGAGTAAGTGCACTCAATGGGATATGACGAATAATTAATCAAAACTTGTATGAAACTCATTACCTCAGTAAAATGTAGGTATTTTAATCAGTTGGTATATTTGTTTGTTTGTTTTTTCTTGGTGTACATCCAATAGCTTCTTGAATATTGCAGAGTGGCAGCATGTAAGGCAGTGGGATTTGGAGAATGATTTGTCTCAGGTCCAATGGTGTTGTCGATTGCTACATTCATGCAATAATGTCAGATTATTAGGGGTACCAAGTACATGTACTACCAACATAGAGCTTGTCACAATAGTGTTCAGCCAATTTTATCAGCCTCTTGTTTAGTGTGTAGCAAGTTGTGATCCTCCAAAGTTTCTTTGTTTGGTTGTTGCAGATATAAACTAACAGAAGCAGCCCAACAGGCCTTGTCAGAGCTGGGAGGAGTGACACAGTCAGGGACAGAGTGGGTCTCCCTGGCTGAGGTGCGCAGCTTGTCCAGGACTGTCAAGAAGAAGCTGTTCCTGGGTTCAGGTAGGTCTATTTGACATGGGGATTTCCCATGTAGTGAGTTCTCTTTGATATCTGCCTGGTAATTGTTTATTGTGCATCTCCCTTTCTTAAGTTCAATCTTATTCTAGCATACAAGACGAACATCTGTTCTAATACAAAAGTTGACTTGGGGTTATAAAGCATTCAGACATATAGAGGTGATTTTTTATCTTTTTAAATTGAATTTTAAGGTTGCAAAATTTAATTGTAACTCAAACCTTTTGACATGTACCAGGGCCCGAAATACTTTTTTCAGCCAGGTTGTCCAAGTGGCAACCTGAGTCAAAAGCCAGGTTGCGCCATCAACATTTCAGGTTGCCCCACTTTCAAATTGCTACTTTCTTCAAATCAGCTACTTATCCATTATCTTTTCTTCCAGTTATATGTAACTATGTAATATGTTTTATGTTATCAAAAAATAAATACAAAAGCTTATGCATGTAGGTGGGGAAAAAGCAGTGTTCCAATGGCAAAATTTCAGGTTACTCAGTGTGCAACCTGGGTTTAAAATTAAGTTGCGCAAAGCAAAATGTGGTGGCATTTTCAAGTGGGCATGTGGGTATTTCGAGCCCTGCATGTACACAATTGTACTTTGTATTGAAGATAGCACATTACTAGTAAACATTTCAGGCCAGTTGGACATCATTGCTGGTAGACGTTGGGTAGGTGGGACTGAGTCGGAAATGTTCAACAAGTTGGAAAGCATCGCAAACTCTGCAGAACCGCGTACGCCTGTTCTGGACTGCCGCATCAGTAGAGCCCTGGAACCTGCCTATGTTAAGGGTGAGGTAAGGTGTACCTTTTTACTGTTGAAACATGCTGGTGAGCTAACAAAAACATAAAAGAAGACATACTGAATGGCTTGTCTAATTCTATATCTCCTTGTAGTGATGCATTTGATTCACTCTTCCAACACATTTTTTTATAAAACTCACAACAATTGCATCTGAAATATTCAGAATGGTGACATCACTTTGATAATTTTTTGTTTTCATGTCCCTGTTGTGTTTTTTTGTAGTTTGTCACCAGTCGTGTAAACTGGGTTGTCCAGAGTTCAGCTGTGGACTACCTGCACCTCATGCTGGTGTGTATGCGCTGGCTCTTCGACAAGTACAACATTGATGGGCGCTTCTGCATCAGCATCCATGATGAGGTACTCAGTCTTAACATTTCATGGTAAAACCCAATGTCATCAGGTACAGTTGTTACAGGAGTAATCAGGAATGATTTATGAGGCTTTTGTATTTGCTTAATGTACATACTGTTTAAAACCCTTAAATAGTTATGAAACAGAGGAGTGATATGTACAATCTCTTATGTTAGTGACTTTAAGCAAGGAATCACCATGCCCATGCATCTTTCCTTATCACTGTCAAAAGACATCAAGTATTATGTTGACAAGACTACTGTTACCTGTCCAGGTACGCTACCTTGTGCAGAGTGAGGACAGGTATCGGGCAGCCCTGGCCCTACAAATCACCAACCTGCTGACACGGAGCATGTTTGCCTACAGACTGGGCATGAATGATCTACCTCAGGTAAGGCTACATGTATCTGGAAGGACAGAAAATGTGCTTATTCTATACATGTAGCTGTTTTCTTCATTTGTCATGAGTCCTCTAGAATAGACTGATACTGCTGCATACAAATGTATATCAAAATAGATAATTATGCAAGCTTTCAGAAGATACATGATATGTGTTAAGTGATTACTATTTCTTGAAGTGATAGAACTGTAGAGAATACATTATAGATATTTCTTATGTTGCAGGGTGCAAAAAAACCTTCCGAGTAGAACAGTGTCAGAAAGAAAGGCTACTGAGTTAAGTGTCTATTGACATCCCACCCAGTTTTGTGCAACCCCAGCAATGCAAAATTCAAAGTTTGTTCTTTTGATGCTCAGTCTGTAGCCTTCTTCAGTGCTGTGGATGTGGACACCGTCATGAGGAAAGAGGTGAACATGGACTGTAAAACCCCCTCCAACCCACATGGACTCACCCGGGGGTATGGCATTCCACCAGGTGGGGAAACTGATAGTAATGAAATTGAATCAGTTGCAGTGGTCACGCATACATTTTCTCCCTGCACAGGAGTTGCTAACAACATGTCTTTAGTTGTAATATATGTGTACATCTAAGGGTTGCATTCGTCCTTTTGAGGGCAAATTTAGGGTCTGCATTGGGGGGCCACTGGCATTAAATTTCTGCATGCTAAAGAATCTAATGCCTAGGTTACACATAGCCGAATTTGGCTCCCGACTCTCTCCCGACTATGGTTTAGGAGTGATTTGGGAGCTAGTCGGCTGTAGTCGGCTGGCGTCCGTCTGAGTCGGCTGGCGTTGGGCTGGCGTTGGGCTGAGTCGGCTGGTGTTCGGCTGCTCCATCCGAATGTTTTGAATTGTTCAAAACATTCGGCTCTGAATGGCAACTCTGGAATGGGTCGGTTGGTGGTCGGCTGGTGGTCGGCACTGTCGGCTAGTGTTCGGTTGGTGTTCGGGAGTAAGTCAGCAGTCAAATTAAATCTTAACCACGCCATAAACATTGCTGATTTACTACCAGATTGTTTCCAACTTACCAATGATTCACCCCAAGACCTTAGACAAATCTCTGCTAACTCATTCCCAAGCAAAAAGACTATTGCCAGAACGTAGACGAATCACTCCCGAACTTCACACGACCGACATCCAGCCAAAAGCAAAAAGACCCATAAATGCCGCACTGGAGCTATATGTGATCTAAATTTGATCTCTTGGTGATGTTTACAAATAGAACAAAGGACATTCTTGATTAAAAATGAAAATGAGCACTCTTTTGAAAATCGCTGATTATGTCTATTTCAAGTCGAAAAAGGGTCGGCAATCGGTTGGGGATCAGTCAGGAGTGATTCGGCAGTCTGCGGCTAGAGGTCGGGATGGTTGGTGATAGGTTAGTTAGCATTTGAGACACAGTCGGGAGTAAGTCATTTACTGGTCGGGAGGTGTTCGGGACATGTTCGGCACTAAAAAATAGGCGTGGCCTAAACTGGTCAGACTACTCCCGAACTACTGCCGACTTGGGTCGGCTAAGAGTCGGCTAGTGTTCGGGAGCCAAAGTCGGCTATGTGTAACCTAGGCATAATACATGTTAGTATATTGAGAAGTGGTCTGTACCATTGTGTTTTGCAAAACATGTAGCTTTGGCAAAGCTATATTTCTCTATTTGTCATACGCACCCCTCATTAAGAAGATGTACATCATCTAACTGTAGATAAATTTTGACAAAACATTGATTTCATTGAGTGCAAATTGTAATTTAGGCATGTTTTGTTCCTCACAGGAGATGCTCTGGACATCTACCAAATCCTGGAGAAAACGAACAGCAGCTTGAGAAAAGAGGATCAGCAAAAAGAGAAGAAACCAAACAAAAGGGTTTCTGTAGGACAATAAAATCCTTTTCGTTAATTTTTAAGGAAGTAAGGAAGTAACTAGTTTTTGTACAACATTTTTTAATTGTATAAAAGAAGAAGAAATCAAAGACATTGAATGTATGACAGAACCCTTGAAGGTGAAGCTTTATTTGCAGGAGCACAAGATCCTGCACCTCGACTAACTGTGTGAATATGCGTACACCTTAGTGGAAGGAGGAGGGTGGTTAGCCTTGTAGTGGTCAAGTGCTTTCTGGGCTATCTCTGGTCCAGCAGGGGCCAGGTTAAACGGGCTGAGGCTGTTGTCCAAGGGGAAGGTGTAGGTCTCCCCGAACATTGTAACTGTCACGTCAACACGGCTGTAAGCTCCAGTGGTGAAGTCCATGGAGGTTCCATCCACCATCAGCTGCAGTAAGAAAGATATGATGAGAAATTGATCGGAATGCAGAGTTCCCTTTTACATTTGCAGGTGGCGGATTTCTTTCTTTTATGAGCTTTGACTTGTAGAGAAAGAAGGTGATGCTCAACATATGTTTTGCAGGAAAAATATTGAATTTGTTTGAAATAAAAACAAATTGTATATTGACTAATGCCCTCATGCATTACTGTTTGCAGTGTTTTGTATAGTTTTCGATCATCAAATGTGTAGCATTATTGTGATGACCCAATATTTTTGCTGAAGTATTTTACCTTCAGTTGACTCATTGAATCTCTCAATTAGTGGTATTATTGAAGGATAGTGCAGCGTTTATTTCATATTCTGTATTGACTTAGCAAATAGGAGGAAGCTCCCATTAAGGTGTATATCATCATAGAAGGTAAGTAATTATGATTATTATGTGAACTGTTATGATTATTATGTTTGTCAAATGTTCTTTGGAAGGCCTACAGGATTGTTAGTGTTCACTTCAGAAGCAACAGCTACACCATACCTGGTCTATGACAAAGTCCTGATTCTGAGCAGGGATCGTGGTGACCCAGTAGTGGTCCTGAAGAGCTGCTTGGTACACATTTAGAGCCGTGTTGAATGTGGTACAGTCTGCCGATAGAAGAGTAAGTACATGATTGTTTATCAGAAGGACTGTTGCTTCATGACACCAAAGTGAAGAAATATTAGAGGCAGTCAGAAGAGGTTACCTCATCAAATACAGACTGCACAATCCTACAACTTGTTATTTTGTCAGCAATCTTACATGGCCGAATGGCATAAGAATATTAAGATGGATAATGAGAAAAGTTTAATTTCCATAAAATCAATTTTTAAGTAATAGCAACTAGAGAACATTAACTTCCATGCTGTAATAATATACAACATGTCAGTACATGTGGGTCCTTACATTGCTGCTGCAGCCATGTGGAGTCACAGATGCTACCACAGGATGACATGAAGCCCATACAGGCACTGCCTCCTTCATTCTGCAGCTGAGAACAAGATGGCTCACTACGCACTTGACTTTGGGCCTCACGTCGGCGTCTCACTTGGCGCTTCACGTAATATGCCAAAACAACATCCCTCTTCTTCTTGCCTGTATGGAAACAGTACGGTGGTACAGTCTTCAACACATCTCTAAAGTATGGACAGCTTGGAGCTACACACATGTACATTCAAACATTCAGACACTTAAAAGGGATATTGTCTGAGACATGTAAGTAACGTTATAGCTTCAAAACTACCCATTTGTAGAGCTCTATTTGTCAGTTAATAGCTCCTCCATGGGACAGGATATGTGAATTTTGTTAATCAAAGAATGAAGAACAAAATGTAACGTTATACAGTGTATTTGTTTTAGACTGTTAACTAGGCACAGATATGCACAAATATCTTGGAAGTTCCCTTCAACAAGGCCATGAAATTGATATGCATGTAATAAAAGACAAAATGTTCACATAGTGTTACATATTGAATACAACATGGTGTAATTCCTTAAGCTCCCTTTACAAATCAAGAATTTAGATCGGCCGAGTTGTCAGCGAGCTCTAAATTACGAGGAGGCATGAACCTGATGCCTACAAACAAATGGCATAGTTTATTCGGCATGGGGCATGAATATGCAGATCGTTGCCTTTGTCATTTTATAATATTTGTCTATTTTGCTCTCAATTTTCCCTGCTGATTGGGTCTGTAGCAGTTGATTCTTCCTTGCTTGTTGATTTGCATTTTCATGAAAAAGCAGGCATGTAACAACAGTTCACCTTAATCCATGGGTAACCTAAATTCGTTGTTTTAAAATATTGAGTATTTAGAGATTTTAGGTCAACGACGTGGGTTTCAAATGTTAAAATTTTCAAGATATTGCATTGTGAAACTACCTTCTATCGACTTAACAATCCCCAAATAACCTATTTTATGTACGACGGATATAGGTTACCATGTGGATAAAGGTGAACCAACGTTATACATTGACTCATGTGTATGTTACGACTCACCCAACAGGCCACCAAAGAGATCTCCAAGGTCCCCAATGGCTCCCACTATGGAGTCTCCCAGGTCGACAGCAATGTTTCCAATGTCTCCAATGCCATCCACCAGGAAGTTACCTACATCCAGGACTGTATCTCCCAGGAAGCCACCTACATCCTGTCCAATGATACAGGGTTAAAGTTTGCTATGTTCATTTTGCTCATATTCAGGATGTATACATTACATAGAGGCATTACCTTTTCTCAATGTAGATTACAGTACAAAATAGGACCATACCAATGGTCTGTTAGTGGCAACAGTTGCTGTATTTCCTCTTTTTACAGCACCCCTTTCATACAGTTCATAGTGCAGTTAGGATGGGTGAGGTATATCGACATCATGGAAATATTTTGTATTGAATGTGGTTAAATCTTGATGTACATGTATAGGGCTAATATGCTGTGAAATAAATGGGATATTTAGAGGTACCTCTATGCCATCCCAAATGCTGGTCCCAAGGTTGCCAAGTGTATCTAGCGCCTCATCACCAATGTTCGCAAACACATTGCCAACATCCAAGACAGTGTTCAGAAGCTCAGTCCCAATGTCAAGTATGAAGTCATCCAATTCGTTCAGGTGAAGGGCATCAATGATGGCATCGGGAGCATCAAGGACAGCATCCACAGCTGAGTTGAACAACTCTGGAATCTTATCTGTGAAAAACTCCTCTACCTAAAAATTAGAAAATTTTCATGTCATGTAATATTATGATGGGTCAACATTGGAGGGTGATCATAATGTGATTTGCTCTATGGTAAACATGGTTTTATTCATTTATTGCTTGACATTGCAGGGGACTCTTTTAATGTTATAATGCTTTCTGTCTGTTTTGTTTCTTTTTGCACTTCTTGGTTAGTACTGTCCTTGGTACTGTAATATACACACACAAGCTCTGATTTCTTGGTTTAATGATGAGACTTTCATAATCACATTGTCAAAATAAGTGTTGAGCAACCCTAAATAAGAAAACATTACCTTCTGGGCGATGGCTTCCCACAGGTTCGGAGCACAGCTGTCTGCTTTACTCTTACATCGTGACTCCACACATGCCTTGCATGCACCTCCGATCTGGCTCTCTATGATGGTGATGCAGTCTGGCTTTGTTGTATTCACCTAAGTATTGTAAAGGAGCAAAGAAAGGTTTCGCAAATGAGGATCATAATTTTTTGGGTGATCTTGTTCAGACTCTTAAGCTGTTTCTTTACGTTCTTAATTCAGCCCATCGACACATCTTGTTGCTTAGGGATGACGTTGAAGTATACGTTTCTCTGGCTTTGTAATGATATTTGAGGATGTGTCCAAGCAACGATATGATATTTTAGAATGTGCATAATTTCTGTTTGAAAAATTAGCTTTTCAAGTCAACATTACAACTGCCTAGTCATATGGGTTATCCCGAGAAATAGAGCAAAGTCTAGAAAATCTACGTGTCCTACGTACCGTCAAATATGCATAGCACAAAAAATGTCCTAGTAGTACTGTCAAATATGCATAGCACAAACATATTTTCTATTCCACTGCCATTAACATTACAGCCCCACCTGTTCGGCGGCAGAGACGAGACTTTCTCCGGCGACTTTGATGGCGTCTTGGAGGATGGGAAGACTGGCTTGGCGTAGCACTGTGGTGACAAATGGTATATTTGTACGTGTATGTCTCAACAAACTAAGACAGCATCCAGAACCTAGCTAATGGCAAAGGCAGAGATAAAAAAGACGTCGACTGGTGCAACTTCACCATAAAAAGAGTGAAAGATGAATCAAAATCCTACGCTGACAAAAAGGCCGTTGACAGAACGCACGCGAGATCATTATTTAAGAAGCTACAAAAGTTTGGATGGCCACCTGCGCATGATATTGCAAACACCTCAAGGCAACCTTACCCTGAAGACTGGGTCCCTGGATAGGAAAATAACCAGCCTGTCTGCGGACCTGGGGTCCCCCGGACACCGCGCACACCAGGATCGTCAGGCACAGCAGCTTCCACATTGCTGGCACGATGGGCAGCGAGTGCATCTGAAGAGGTCCTTCTTACACGCTTTTTAAAACCCACGGAACAGGCGCCTGGTGTCGTCCGAATTGACACAGTGACTGCATTTGCATGCCATTAGATCGACATGTGTAGGGTTCTCACATTAATGCCTTTTTTATTTGCAAAGGGAACAAACACTCATCAAATGCCGCATTTTTGCTCGATCGCTCGGTTTAAGTTATGAGAGGTGCATGCTCATGGGTCTATATCACTCTCCAAGCAGATGTAGGTGGGAAAGATTGTGATCACCTGGAGGGAAGTGCAGACAGAACACGGGAGATATGATAGAATCACAATCTTCCCCGCCAACCTCTTTGAAAAGAGGTTCCTGCTAGGTCAAAAATGTGAAATTTTTTTCTGGGTCACAGGTCTACATGTACCTACATGTAGCACCTACATCAAAAAAGCAATGTAAAGCTGAGCGCACGTGCACAAAATGCTTAGCTCTGAAAAAATAACCTGCCTACACGTAGCTAAGATAAGTTATGTAGCTAGGTTACTTCATCATATTATCATCTAGCAATATAAGTCGGGCGTTGTTGATGAACTGTTTTCCTTTTTGTATTTTGAATGTTTTGGACTTCGAGTAACGCCTCGTTCTAGCAATTACAGCGTTGTAGTTTAAAAAGGTAACGAAAATTCATCTACACTCTATTCCGAAAGCAAGAGTCCTTAATAACGCTGGCCAATGCGTGAAAATGCACATTTTTAAGAACCAAATCGACGTATATGTTTTTCAAACCACTGATATATAACACTAGTAATACTTTCAGAATAGCAAAATTGAAAAACTCAACTGTTCAAAACACTGTCTAAGAAGCTTTCCCAATCTTGCATACTAACACGCCGAAATTGGAAACTGTTCGTCTCATCGTGGAACATTATGCTTCATCATCTTGGAACACTATGATTTGCCCATGTTGGATACTACGAAACATCCATTTTGTTCCTAATGCCCCATTGACATTGTCAGCAAACTTCTGCCTCTCTGTCCCTCCCGGCCCACTCTAACACGTAAAGTACTGGATTTCCCTATGATGTTAGATCACATCTCGAATGTAAAAATATTGTATTTAGTGTTAATGATTTTACTCAATTATTTTATTCAAAACAAGTCCAAGAATGCCCACGATCAGTAAAAGTCACTACTCTTATCTATCATTGCTTGCAAATTGTCAACACAAGCTTGTTTGACTGAATCGGATGAGACGGCAAATTGAGGCAATCCTTGTTGATAAGCAATGTTCCGACATCCTGTTGAACATCCCTATGTGCCTTAACGCAGGACAAACAGATACAACCTAACAGCATAAAAGCACGCAGCAACCTCGCAAAGGATTAGCATAGGTCTATCTTCAAACTTCGTGCTTGACTGATACACACCAGTTACAAGACGAGCACGATGTACAAGGTATTGACTTTTTCTAATTTATCTGTATTACCTGTAACGTTATTACAAAGCTATGCCTGAAAGCGAACGAGTTAAGTGTAAACCTGCATAGAGAAAGTCGTAGTCTACTCTTCGGTATTGTTGGGATTGGCAGCTTTAGAAACTGAAATGCCCCTCGCTTTGCATTATTTGATAGTGATAAGTGGCTTAAATTATCTAATACATGTAGATAGAAACATAGTTTTCGTCATGGTTGAAATAAGTGAACTAGGACCCGACAATGACTGTAAGAAGTGTCTCTGGTTACTTAGCTTTGTAAGTTATCTGATAGAAAAAATTTTAAAAATCCTAGGCCACCCGTTGTCGTTTGTATAGTTTCACTTGCATGCTACCTTATATTAGTGTCCATTGAATTAAGAATCAGGGACGACCTTTTGAACATTAGTGCGTGGCTGGGTAGCCTGACTAAAATCGCACCCCTAGCGGCCGGCCCTACAATCGCCGCTGCCCCAGCCAGCGAGAGATTGTGTCAACACAGGCTAGGTGGTTGGGTAGGTGGGTGTGGGTAAAAGATAGGTGAGAAAGAAGCTAGAGCTGTGATCAAAGCTGCCTGGGTCTTTCCTGGCGTTCCCTATAGGATGAAACGTGGTGTCGCTTTGGCGTAACAGTTAGGGTGTTTGGCCCAGAACCCAGAAGTTCTGGGTTAGAATTCCCTGATATGCCATCGATGTTGTGCCCTTGGAAAGGCCGCTTGAAACGACGACATTCCTCAACGACCATCACAATATAGCCTTCCAAGCATTGAAAGCAATTATATTGCTTACTAGTCAAATGTTTTCTTCTCAATGACAGGCATTCCTGCTGGTGCTGTTGGCAGGCGCCGTTCTAGCAGGAGGCCACGGCCGACTTCGCCGTCCCCTGAAAGGTTGGTACTTTTTTGTGAGCGCGCCATTTCCATTTTCACGTTATGATATTATTTCAAGCTCGGAGCTGCATAATTCAACAACTTGCATGCCAAGGACTTTAAGAAAAAACGACTTACGTCTTGTTTTGTGTATTGGCGCCTACAAGGTTCGTCCAACAAGGCTCGTGCAGTGCGTGCAACCCAGAGCTTCCACTCCTCGGTTGTGGTTGGTATGTATCGATATCATTACATGTAACTCTCACTGTTGTTAGCTTCGGGTAGTCAGTCGAAGGTTTGTCTGTGCTCCTATCCAGGTTTTTGTGCCAATCTTAGATATGCACGTAAATGCACAATTAGGTATTATACAACCAAATGACACAGTATGATGCAATTTCAATTTTTGCGCATTGCAATCTGTATCACTTAAATTTACTGATCTATATACATGCATATGGTGATAACAAGTACAGAAGAAAGTTATCTAATCCATACGATATCAGTAATAGGCAACAACCATCGTGGCAAATTCTACCAGCCAAACACGTTTTGATCTGTTACTGACTTCACTTTTGCATCCTTGTTAGAATCACTATCATTGCATGCACACAAGTCAAGAGGGTGATCTCTACGGAGTTATGAATACTATTTTACATTATCCCAAGACTATATTTATTTTTTTCTTTTATATCTATCACTGACCAACTTATTCTATTTTCATCCTAACTTTTATATGCGCCAATAAACAAAAGTATGAAATCTATAAAATCGGGTATCAATCCTAAACATGCAAACAAAATGAACATAACTGCCTTTTACTCAGCTTTCCAGCCAAGTGGTGCTGCCTACTTGCGGGATGAAATGACAGCAGCCTACAATGACCTGAAGGCTAAATCCGACGCTGCCAGGGCCGCTCTTCCAGGCTGTGAGCAGACAGTTACGTCCAAACTCCAGACGAACTGTGCCTCCTGTGTGAGACAACAGTGCAAGAACAAGGCTGACTCCTGTCGACCGGATCTGTGGGAGGCTATCGGTCAGATGGTTAGTGTTAATGTTAATCAAAAGCTTTATCAAAAAGGAATGTATATTTTGTTTGTTTGTTTGTCTGTCTGTCTGTCCATGCAGGCGTTTTTCCACATATATGTTTGCATATTAAGTACATGTATCATAATTCCTTAGTGGTAAAATATGTGAATTTCATGACTTGTGACATCTTTGCACATGTCATCTCGTTTAAAAGTAATCCTAGAATGATGCAAACATGTTACAGCAACATCCCTAATCCCCATTGTAAGTGGTATATATCATATATATGGTATTTCCTTCCGTAATCAGCTGGAGTCTGCGTTCAATGATGCTGCCAGTTTTGTTTGGAACGACGTCCTCCATGTTGAAGACGTCGCCTCGGCTGTGGAAGATTTTGCTGACGGCGCCTTGTCTTCGGTGTCCACTGCCATCAATCAAGCGGCAGGAACTGTCTGGTCAGGCGTGCAGGTGGGGGATAATGAATATCAGCCAGTGATAGATAACCACGTAGATGCAGATATATTAATGATTTTTGCTGAAAACCAACTTGTTTCATGGGCTTCGTCACATGGAAATACATTTCCCAGATACTATACTAAGATTTCATGTGTCTCTTTCTTACCCTTCCCTTTTTTGTGTCTGACAACATTTCATAACGTAGATATGAAGCCAAACATGCAAAAGCTTTCCCCTTGAATTCTTTCATCACTACAATATTATGGGTACGCAACTAAACGCACGTGATTCAAATGAAGAGATTTTGAATTTGTACGTCCTTGACAGAGTGCAGCTAACGTGATAGTTGACGCTGGCGAGGATCTTCTGAACGCCGCTGGTGACGTCGTGGACGCCGCAGGGAACCTGATAAGCGATGTCGGCGACGCCATCGGAGGTGCTATCGACAGTATCGGGGACGCTATCGGTGGTGTTTTTGGCGGTAAGGTTAACACCACTTTAAAAGCGGGTATTTCACTGAAGCTGCTGAGCGTCTACAGAGCGCTCGACGAATTTCATCGATAAAAAACTTTTTGCATATTGTTTCCATTAAGGCATTATGAAGTCAAGTGCAACAAAAAATCCAATTTAGAAGTATATAATAGAACACAGTGACGCCGCAATCATGTGAGATACCCGCTTTAAACGGATAAACATTTTTTCATCTGAATATGTGGGTACCTTTTACTATTCTTACGCCATCGTCAGTGTTTATGCGGGTAGGACTAACACTGCTCGGACTCAAAAGTAAAAACATAGACATTTGCTTGTACCTATGCTAAAATTAGCTGATATCTTTACAAGAAAATTGGATGATGACAACTGCCTGTAAAATGTCAAATGTAGGTATTTTACATAGGCAAAACTATCATGTCCACGGCAGCTTGCCCCGAGAAGTCGACGATGTCACGGTTGCAAAAATGTTGGGTTCTTTTTTTTTTTTTTTTACTCAATGGTCACCTTTATTTTCCTTACTTACTTAGGAGGATGGGGACGGAGGAAGAGAGCTGTCCGACCACGTGCTCGCCGTTCGGATCCGACCTGCAGCGAACTGGAGAGTCAGCGTGAACAGGCGTGCCTGAAATATGCCGACTCGTCTGCTTGCCGCACATCATGCGATGTGTCGTATTTGCAAAGCGCATGTGAGCATTCTTGAAATTCAGCTGTTTTTGTTTGTAATATATGGCGTTCTGACATTGTCTGAAAACATGTCATGCTGTGTGTTTTCCAACCCACCAAGGTTTTGTCCACTTTGTTTTGATAGTACTATCTATGACTGTGTAAAGTGATATTTTTTTCTGTCAGAATCGTATGATACACAATGACCAGAAAATGTAGTAACCCATACATGTGTATCTTCTCCCAGATTGTCCGACCTACAACTCTGCTGTGAGCGCTCTCCAAACCTCACAACAGCAGAATGGCTGGATAACAAATGTCCCTCAAAACCAGGACTTCATCATCCAACAAGTATATAACGAACCTTTCTACATCATTTTGCCAGATCATTATTCACAAAACGTTAATAAAGAGGCAACGATGCAATTATTATGGAGATACCGAACATACTGTTGAGCATATCTGATGTTCACCTGTAATGTTTTGCTTCTTTGTCAATTCTTGTTGGACCTGTACAGAAGAAAACCATCTGAACTGCCATAAACGAGGGATTGTTCTGATATAAATTGAAATTTGATTGTTGGTCTTTAACTATACCGGCATGTTTACCTTCCAGATCGCGGTGGACACCAACAACGTGAACAGTGCTGGCTCTTATACCAATGCGGCGGTGAAAGTGCGACTGTTTGGTGAGATTATATAAATTGGCTTAAATCTGTATCTATATTGCCGGTATAACCGCCGTTCGGCGTGACACACCAGCTAAATGAATTTGCTACTCACGTCTACCTCACATATTTGCAACCTTCCATGAGTGCTCGCAGTGACAACAAATTAATTTTAACATCGTCAATATCTGATGTGTGCTTTTACTGTACTAATGATTCACCCGCGAAATAAAACCTCCATGAAAGTGTATGCAATGCATGTAACTTGAATGAAAACAGATCCTTTCTTTAAAATAAACCATGACCAAAGGTATACATTGCTCAAGAATCCTACAGCTACCTAAAGACTATGTGTCAAATGAACTACATAGTTGTTTCAGTAACATAATGATTTTTTATACTTGTACAACAGGTGATGATTACACCT
>NC_049980.1:16652792-16678894 GCF_000003815.2 Branchiostoma floridae | reverse complement strand
ATGCATGGATGAAGTACACCCAAATAACAGATGTACACAATCTATGTTCAGAAAGAAGGCTTTAATCGCATTTTCTGATATTTCATGCAAATGAGGTCCTCATTTACATAGTTAATGTTCAATGATGTCCTTCTGTACACATCTTCCAGGGAAGAATTCCAGTCATTTACCACAGTGTGATTATAGCATTTTCTCATTAAATATACAAACTAGGTATTTTGTTGCATGATATTTATCTATCAACATTTTCTCTTGCTCAACTACAAATACCACATGTTGCAATAGTCCTATAATGGAGCAGAATAGGTTTATAAAATTCAATAATCATGCAAAGTAGATTCTGATTTGTATAAGCATCACTTAAGCTATCTGCATGCCAAAAAGCACATTGATCCGTTAATCCCTTCTTGAGTTATTCTCCATCAAAGCCTGAAACTAAACCGGCTCCTGCAGTTCCCCGCTAGGGGGCCCAAAGATTCACCACTTACTTTTCGCCTCCAGACGGTACCACTCAAAAACATCACCGCAGCATGTCCAGAACGCGAGATATCAAACCCGAAAGTTCCGCTGCAGTACCATAGCATGCCGCTAGGGAGCTTAAAATCTAATCGTTTGGAGGTTTCATCAAGATCTACCCACATACCACATATCAAGACAATCCATTAAGGCGTTCTCCAGTTATGCTGATCTTCTACAAACACACACACACACAGACATACAGACACTACCCCAAATATAACCTTCTTGTCGAAGGTAATTAACCTAAAAAATTCAGCTGGCTTGCTACCGGACGGGTTGTCGTATATATTGTATGTGGCTGCTTGAAAATTCTGCTACAAGTCGAGCGAGGCTTTCTCTTTATGCCAATGCATAAACAGAGTGCCCCGGGCATGTTGACTATAAAATTTACCATTCAAAAGACGATGATGGTAAATATTTCAAAGAGGACGGGTGAATCGGCGATTTCTTTGTAAAAAAATGCGATACGATGCTGTATTTTGCAAAAACCAAAATAGGGAATGTGTTTGTATGAATGAGTGCGAATTGCGTGGAGGGTGTGGTAACAGGTGACAATGTTCCCTACCGCCCGAGAACTAGGGTTAAATAAAGTTATCGATAACTAACTAATCAGTCATACCTCCAAGGTTTACGCACGTTTGTTCCTCCCACAGTGCAAATACCAAAAGGCTCACCTTTGACACCACGCAAGGCATAAATAGGTCGTGCTCTAATGTTCGGCCACATCCACTGGCAAGCACGATGTTCAAGTTACTGGCTCTGACCCTGCTGGTGTGCTCGGTGTTCGGGGTGCACTCCGTCCGCAGACAGGCCGGGCTCATATCGCTGCCGGACTCCAACATTAAGCGTAAGTACCCACACAAACTTCCGCACAATCTGAGCATATATTGGATAAGGAATCTAAAGATGATTTAAAGGAGCTCAGCTCTCTAATGGTTGAATACACCACACACTGCCTACATGAACTGTGCCTGGTCAAGTTTTCCAAACTACTTCTGCATTTCAAATGAGAATTATCAGAGATAGAAGCCTACAAGGGAATCCAAAACGTCTCTAAAATGTTTCTCTCAGCTTGCCGAATATTATATACTCTAATATGTCTTGTGTGACAGAATAATGTCTTCCTACAGTTCTCCGAGATGCTGGCCTTGGTCTCCTTCAAGATGAAATCATGACCGCGGGAAATACGCTTGTTGATGCCGCAAAACTGGTAAGAGACATATGTGACATAAAGAAAGGCGGTGTATAAAGTTGCAAGACCGCTTCATTGAGCTCGAGGCCTCGTCTCCCTAGGCTAATCTGTTCTTCGCTTTATGTATAACATTATAGTTGGAACGGTTCAGCTGAGAGAATTGCATTTCTGCATTAAATGGACATGAGTGTGGCATCTTTTGTCAAGGAATTAAAAAAAAACTCTAATTATGTCATAACTTTAGGTATAAGATCTTCAATTTCTCGTTTTGAGTTGATTTCTCACGATCGCTTTGTTAACGTCTAGGTGAACGAGACACAGGCCGTATGCACCAGTACAATCGAGACCTACCTTCAGGGCCCCTGTAAGACTTGTGTGGAGACCAAATGTCAGGAAAAGGCCGAGAGTTGCAGCCCGGGTCTGTGGGCTTTCCTCCTCCAACAGGTGGGTGTGGCACGCAGCTAGATAAGGAGGGGTGGTACACTGTCAGAGTGTTGTAGACTTGCATTCATCGACCACGGTTTAATGTTTTAGCTATTTTGTGTTGATTGTAGAGTTGTATCATCCCATGCTTCCAACATTTTTGCATTGTATATATATACTCAAACCCACCAAATCAGTAAAAGACACTTTTGGATATAGCTATTGGTACTACTAGCGAAACACGTTGCTTGCAGAAATAGAGGCCGGTGCCGGTCAAACGCACTGTCATTCAAGTGTACAGGACTTCTCTAAACATGACATCACACTCACCACAGCCGTGTTCACGTTGTTCCAGGTGGAAGGTTTCTTCAGCAGCCAGATCGACCAACTCTTTTCGGCCTTCAATGTGGCCGCTGGCGTACCTGGCTTCGTGGCCGATGTCTTCCACCTCGATGAGCTGGGCAGCCTCTTTGTAGAGGCGGGAACCGACGTCTTGGACACATTTCAAACGGTCGGCAACGTGTTCGGACAAATTGGCGGAGACGCTATCGAAGCAGGCACAGGCATCTGGGACGGAGTTACGGTACGCCGATGTTTTTTTTCTGTTTCACACTACTTAGCTTTTGCCTTGGCATTAAAATACTAATAGTTGTGTTCGGTTGTGTCCTATCGTAAGGCCAACATACTTCTTTGTTGTCTACATCGAGGTGTGATACAGGCTGCTTCGATGACAATCAATATGCCTGATGATTAAGTAATGAGGAATCTGTTACCGTCTAGATTGAGGATATAACAATATCCCTCACCTGCATTGCTGGTTAACGTTATAACCAATCAACAACTTTGTGTTGTACTAAAGGACGTTGCTGGTTCGTTGGGCGAGGCTGTTCTCGGTGTTGGCGGCAGCATCCTCGGTGGCATCGGGGACGTTGGTGGTGCTCTCGTCGACGGCGTCTTCGGAACCATCGGAGGCGCTATACAAGGCATCGGAGACCTTTTTGGCGGCCTTTTCAGTACGTCTGATATGTCTTGATTTTCTGATTAGCGCCTCATTGGAACAGCAAGATTTAGAATTTTTTCACTAACTGACCCATTAGAAGAAGAATTCGTCACGAGGGCGGCTCATGCCCTTTTTTTCAATACATTGTTGCAGAAACAGATGTTTTAGTACAGCCACGGATATTCGCCACTCGTGAAGTGTCCGAGTTGTGCTGCCGGCCTGGATTGGCTTGATTGAGTCTTGGACTGTGGGATAAGAAAATTGGGTTAAGTACGGAAAGGAAGTGTTTACATTTTTGTATTATGGTGTCCATGCAGACCGTCGACTGAGGAATGCCATTCTGCAGCACCACGTCAAACGCCAGGTGCGCAGTGAACCAACTTGTTCTCAGCTCCAGAATGAGGGTGGCAACGCCTGTCTGCTGTACGCCTCGTCCTGTGGAAACGTTTGTGACACCAAGTACCTGGAGGAACAGTGTAAGTAGTCCGTACTAGTGACATCATCATCATCATCATCGTTGCCGCTTTGCAGTGCTGGCAAAGTAGTTAAACAGTGTCAATGGCCCGTGCTTTTGGCGCAAAGTGTACATAATTTTTTTATTTTTCGTGTCGTGTCAGTCGTAGTATTCGTAACGAGTTTGGTTCTTCGGCAATTTTCTTTTTATGTGACAGTTATGTGTTTTCTTTCACCAGACTGTAGCGCGTTCCAGGCGGCCATGGCTGACTACCAAGGCTCAATGCAACAGAACTACTGGGTAACCACCATGCCCACGGATAACCAGAACTATGCCATTAACCAGGTAAGATCACATGGAAGGTATATTATTCATGTACCAAAGCTGGTGGTGGTTGTCGTTGGGATTTCATTGACCTGAAGCAGGGATGTGCTAGCGCTTGCCAAGCAAGGGTGTCACGCAGCTATATCTGGGGTGTGGCGATGATAGATCTGGGGTATTGCGAAGGTAGATCTAGGGTGTCGCGCAGCTGAAACTGATGTGTTGTGTCGTGTAGCTTTTTTTATTCTATTTACTGGTTTGGCTGTTCATGGCAAGGGTTGTCCAACTACCCTGTGGCTATTACTGTGGCTAGCCCTGCTCATAAAAACAACGACAATACAGATGGAATTTGACGTATCCCCTGCCACAAAGAAAACATAATATACAATTTTGTACATGTAACTTTTTTGTTGTTGTTACACTATCCCGAATCTACAAATCAACATGTTGAGCGCTTGTCCTTTCCAGGTTCTGGTGGACGGAAGCTCCTTCGACGCGACGGTCGGAGGTTACACCAGCGCCACGGTGACGGCCACTCTGTTCGGGGAGACCTACGCCTTCTCGCTGGACAGCCCGCTCACCATGTTCGACATGACCCAGGCAGGGCGCGAGATCGCGCAGAAGGCTTTGGATCATTACAAGGCTCTCCACCCCGCCCCCACCACAAAAAAGATCTAATCAGGATCATCATTTGGAGATGATACTCAGCATCATTCCTCACCCAATAAACTTTGAAAAAAATACTAAGGGTGTTGTCTGTTTGATTTTGAGTGCACATGGACCCTTTCTTTTCTTGTGTGCAACATATAAGATATACAGCCAGAATTTCTCTTGGATAGTTGACCTTGTAATGATAGATGAAAAGATACTGACATTTGAAGAAGATATTAATAACTGGGAAACATAGAGCGTTAGAAGTTAAATTCCAGTAGACATGATTTCCGTGAGCAGCACAACACCAATCGTTCCAAGGCTTGCGCATTAGTGAATGAATGAAGACTTTAATTGTACAATTTTGCCCAACCGAGCTAAGTACAGGTCAGAACAAGTCAGGATATATACATATAAAAGTATCACAAATCTAGTCTAACATACGAAAGTTCGGCTTCTTCTCGCTTCTTGGTAATGGTGAAAATGTAGGACTGTATGGGTTTCGCTATTGTCGGTTTGTCAAAACGCATAAGAAATATTAACTTGTCAGTGCTACTCATGTGTCTAAAATGAGGGAATCTACTTTCTACATAGCTAAATAGAGTATTTCTATCATTGGCATACACATCGCAATCAACAATGAAGTGCACTTCATCTTCTACCATGTTTGAGGTACAAAATTGGCAGACTCTTTGTTCTAGAGGAGTGCGGTTGTGCCTTCCTGATTCAATTCGCAGTCGGTGGCAACTGATTCTTAGTTTAGCAATGGTAGTTTTGTGCCGAATGTTTGTAATTTTCAAATACTGCTCTTCATTGTATATGGATTTCAGTAGTCTGTATGTTCGGAGTTTGTTTTTCGCACGTAAACCTTTATTATCATTATGAATGTTGGTTAGAAAATTCTGGAAATAAATATCCTTCAGTCGTTGGTGGATTGCAGAAATTAGATGGGATATGTTTGGATCTGTTGACTTACGGGCTTACCAAACAAAAGGGTAACCACACTCCTCCAAAGTTTTGCGAACACCAGATGCCCAACATTTAGTACCTGATGAATCTAGATTAAGCTGATATAAGAGAGCGTCTGCCTGCAGACTCTCAGCTGACACATTTTGTTAAATTTTAATGAAATATTTGATGGCGTTTAGAGAGGCTTCCAGTTGGATAGGGTACCTCCCTAATTCAGCGAGTACAGCAAGGTTAGATGCAGTTTTCGGAACATTAAGTGAGTGTTTACAAAATTTCAAGTGCACCCTTTCAGTAGGACAAAATTTAGGACTTTTGAATTAGCTCCAAATTTCAGATCCATATAACAAAGTAGTAAATCACACTCAGCTTTCGGTCAGCACATCGAGTGAAAATCGGTAGAGGACGCTTTCTTCCCGAGTCCAGGATGTGGAGGGTCAGACAAGGGCCTTGCTTATACGTTTTTTTTTGTCTTGCTTTTGCCCTCGACAATTTCGTTGTCAGATATGACTTTCATCGTAACTTTAGATAGTTTTTATGTTGCATAGTATTTTTCTCCTCGTACTTTTGTTTTGCACGCCGCCAACATTGCATGATGTCACATGGGGTGTTTCAATATTCTTGTATTGACAAATAATGCCATGTTGATTTCATAATGTGGATGACATCCACATGCTCATCAATTTTTCTAAAGAATTATATCGAAAAATTAATATCATTATCATAGAATGTCACCGTCGATTCTAATGTCAAAGAAGAAAGATGCAAAAGAGTTAAAATTATTGTTTAGCATACCATATTCTGTGTATTAGAAAAAAGGAAAAAAGTTGTGTCATTGTTGAACCTTCCTGACCACTTTTACTCCATGATAAAGGATGTACGTCTCTGTTAGCCTCTAGGGATTCCTTCTTTTGGCCAAAGTTTGTTATTATCAGTTTATGATGGCATGATTTTGGTCTTTAGGCCAACGTATTTTCTTGCACTTTTTGTGCAATTAGACAATGTTGGTTTTTATTTACAGTGGCAAATTTGTTATGGCTGTCAATAGCTTGACGAGACCAAATGTCAGCCGTAATTCAAATGAAATCGACTATACGTATCCATAAATGAAAGAAAGAACTCCTGAAATTACAATTACATTTTTGATTGGTGTCCAAATCGTTTACTGTCACCCTGTGTTCATTTTGCAACTATCGATTAACCAATATGGCGGTATTTTCATTTCCCAAAGATGAGCCATCGACCGGCCTGGCCGAGCCCAGAGCCATCCCACTTGAATTAATCATAGACCTAACGTGTCCCCAAATGACCACAAGCCCTGCTATTGGAGAGCACTTTGATCTAGATTCGAGTTGAAACTGTGAAGGCATTCATTCGGCGATAAAGAATCCGAAAATAAGCATAGTTCAAAGTACTGCGGGGTTGCGTCAATCGATTCCATGCTCAGCAATGACGGTTTTAAGATGGCATTGATTCTGTCATATCTTGAGCCTCGTGTGTTCAACATTACCTGATACATAAATGTATCGGCAAGTTACCGTAAGGCTAACGTCACATTTCCAAACCTCTGTTTGTGAAACGAAAAATAGAATTGTATACGTAAAGATATACACAAATAATGCCCATGACTATTTTTTCTACGTCTTGTGTACTTTTGTAGCATACTTTTCGTTCCCGAAAGCTGCCCGGCATTGGAAACGTGACGTAGGCCTTACTGGACGGGGGGTTGTTTGGATTCACGTCTCCATAAAACGCCGTGAAGCAGAGTGCGCCCGAGGAAAACACTTAGATGGAAGCCTATACATACTTCTCCTGAGCAAATCCTGACCGACGGTCTACACAACATACCTCGAGGAGGCTCTGCAAAACACTTTTGTGGCCATATCCTCTAACCAGCTGTCAGCCAACAAGAGAATCGCCTAAATGATTTCTTTACGTAAAGCTGATTCTCTGATTGGCTGACAGCTTGTTAGAGGCCACGGCCACTAAAGGGAAATGAGACGAACGTGGCCCTGATGTAGTCAAAACGTTATGGCGACGCAACGATTGTGTAGGAATCACATCGCCTCAAGATATCGACACAACATTTATGGAGTTTACAATCCCTGTCTTTGTCATCAGGTGTTCAAGTCGATAGAACATATCGACCACGAAAAACATGATTTCACCTTCATTTAAACATTGGACTCTTTTGAAGGTGAACAAGTTCAAGTAATATCAACTCGACAATTCGTATACATGTAGCTTCATCTGCATTCAATTTAGTAAAGGCCATCGTATATTATAGTCATACTGGAGCTTGACTTCCAACACATGTACAAAAACGGACTTATAAGACTGGATCTGGCCAGTCGAATATTTGGGTAAGTCTATTTCTTATTGTTGGGAGTTATAGTTTAACTTTGATCAGACGTTCAAGCAATATCAATGTTTGTGGCACACTGCTCTGGAATGGTGAAAGTAGACTGATCTTTAAAAATCTCTTATATTTCTTTTAACGCCCATGATCTTGTTGCTGATCATAATCACACATGTACCTATATTTTCTTATCTCCTCAAACCGGGAAGGTCCCGACTCGTTTCTATATAGGTTGTGTGTTCTTTAACGTGCTCGAGGTGTGGTTCTCCTCTTTTTCATTCAGCCTACTATCCGAGGAACGTCCCTTACAGAAGCTAGGTACGTATTTCCAATAATCTGAATGAAGTCATGTAAAGTGCTTCTCCCAATGTCATTATATCGGGTCATGTCAGGACATTCGAACGCAGGGTCTCTGGATTATTGGGAAAACACCCTAACCTAACCACGACCTTACGCCATGTTGAATGATTGGACTGTTTCAAACTGCAGGCAAGTCCAAGCATATTTTTTGCAAACACTGCTGTTTGCCAAGTTTACTCTGTTGCAACGTTCAAATCCATGTACGTTCCCAGCGCCTTGGGGACATCTCGTACCCAGCATCCAGAGGGCAATGCTTCCTGGACATGATTTGACCCCTGTCGGCCTTTCCCAACCGATCGATAGCTAACAATCGAGTTACGGTCAGGAGTCGCCGTGCTGACCGCCCAGACCTGCAGCGGGAGAGCAGATAATTGAGCACGGATAGCAGCTTTGGGCTTCGTTCTGGCAGGATTTCTTCACCAAGTCTACGTAATCCTGAAAAAATTTGCTCCTGCACGTTCTGCGGAGACTAATTTACCAGGTCGAGATGAAGTTTGTGCTGCTTGTCATATTACACGCCAGGGGATGTATTTGGTTGAACAAGACATGCTTTGCCGGATGTCTTTGGCTGGACCGTGTGCATGTGCCGTTTCTTCTTCATCAACACATCAGCTTCCACTCCTAAATCGCGTCTTTATCCCTTGAAAAATTCTTCGGAGCAACACTCAGCAGTCAGCTTTGTTGTTGCGAACACCAGCTACTTGGCTTGTCAACAGACTGTAAGACAGATTTTTCCTGCCACTGATCCGACTTACTTTGTCCATTTGCCTGACTTGGAGACCAGCCAGCACCGGGTACATGCACTGCAGATGACTCCCTCGGGAAGGACATACTGCCAAGAGAAAGCCTCTTGTCTTACAGCTCATATAGCTACCAAATAATGTGTCGCACCTCTCAATCATTCTCCCGCAAATCCCTTTGTTTTTACCGGCCATATCGACCCTTTGGTGCATTTTTTGGCCTGACGCCATGTTGCTGAGAGAAAAGCTGTCTCTAAAAAGTTACAGTACTAGTTTCTCATCACGTGCCCCTAACCAGCAATTAGCCCTAATAACCTTCTTGGCCTAATGAGTTTCTCGGTACTCCTTAACGAGACAAAGTAACATTTGTGACAACTGCAGTTCACCGGCACTGTCCTGTATGTCTAAGCTACTAATGAACACTTACAATCAGTCTGTGATACTTAACAATAAGGAAAGCACTGCTAGAGGGACTGTTTTTCGCACAACAGGGCCTCGGGGTAGAGAAATGGATTCAGAGAAATGGATATGAAAAAAATGGAGGTGTTGAATAACCTAGCCTGAATCAATATCCTGAGGAGGATTTCGTAGCCAATCAGCAAACCTGGTGTTATATGGAAGAGTCCATTAGTGCACGGGGGACCTTTTTTCTTAAGTCAATTCTAACTGGGTTGCTAATACAAAAGGCCATGTATTCAGCGGGAATATTTCTGGACTGGTCGCAATTTTGAGGTGTGCTGGAAGAGTCTATTATAGCACGGAGGGGAGCATTCTTTTATATTCATGTTTGGACTTTGGTGATTATGTCAAAGTCTTATTTCAGCAGATGTATTTTTGTACTGCTCCACTTTGCTCCAATTGATTTTTAAGCAGGCGTTTTCCATTTTCGCAAATGGGTGATTTTGGAATAGTCTATTGTTGCATGGGGAGGGAGATGGCTGAAATATGCTGTATTTGCTGAGTGATCACCAAATGTCGGCCTTTCCAATTGTGTGTGCAACTGATTGTGTTTCAGGATATTTATGATAAGCTTAAGAATTGATATGGCTGATGGATGGATTGCGATGATATCTAATGAGTACGTCTTTGGACGACAAAGGTCAAGTTCAAGGTCTCCTGCTATAGAAGGAAAGCTGCCAGGACTTCAATTTTGTTTGTCCTGGACATTTTGTGATCCCCTTCTCGCCGTTCCTTTCGGGCATCTGAATTCCATCTTTTAAGCCTTATCGATTCATGAATTCTGAGATGAAACTGTGCCCCCCCCCCCACGTTGCCTCCACCACTATCAATTGATCGTTTTCCTCAGCGCCGTGCGAAAGTAAAGACGTCAAAGGCTCCAAGAGGGCACCAATGCAGCATCAAAACTGGGCCATTTGCAAAAGTGAGTGCTGTCGATAGAGGCTGTTGTAGCGGGGTCAAACAGTCAGCAATAAGCTCGACAGAGTTTCTTGTTAATGAATGGTAATTACCATTGGCGCCTGGAGCAGATTCGTACAAGTGTCATTATTGGTCTTGTCGCGATTTGCGGCAACGACTTCAGCTGGGCTTTGAACGCCTGAGTAGAAATGGGTCAGCAGAAAACTTAGCAACTTTACTGTTCCTTCTGTGGAACTCATAAACCTACGCCGTGGGAGAATCACAAACGCTTTTCTGAAGTTAAACAGCTTCGGAATAAATTGCCCACTGATAAAAAGTTGGTCAGGACGAGTCGAACCAAATCCTTTTCGCTTGAAAACATGACTCTTACATATGTTAAAGGTACTAAACGTTGTCAGTAATTTCGATAGAATAGATTTACCAAAGCACCTCAATTCAGTTAGAGTACGGACTGTTATTTTATAGTCCATATTCCATATGTATGCACAAAGATCCAAGTCAGATCTACCAACTTTAAGATACGCCATAGTCCAGACTATGTCTCTCTCCAGTAGTTCTCTCTTTTTATCTCCAGCAAAAACGTTGAATGTTGTCTGACCTGAATCTCCATGACACTTCCCGTGGTGCAGAAATAACTATTTAATCATTTGTTCTCCACCAATGCTCACCGATTGCCTCCGTGAGCTATGGAAAACGATTCTTATTCCGACATCGCTCACTCCCCTCCCCAAAGGACAGGCCCAAATTTCCAAACACTGTCGTAATGTAATTAAAAGATCCCATCTTCTTCTTTATCTTATGGCATCTATTGGTAGTCTCACGGGGTTTCCCTCTCATTTAGCCGCGGTGCAAGTCGTGCCATGGGCTAATCAAATAGGTTCCCTACCAGGGCTATTTCTGATCTTCGATTCGTCACGTTGGTCTGAGCAGAGCTTCGGGACTCCAGTTCACGGTGATGAAAGTGTAGCATGTGCAATGCTGGCGCCTGTTTCATTCCAGGATTCGGTACGGTTCTTAAAAAGGAGAATAGGCTCTCTATTCTAAACCACGTGATGACCTGAAGGGATAACTGTTCCGCGGAGTCAAAGGCAAGGAAAAAAGAGGAACCACAGTGATTCATGCCACCATTACACAAGCAACCTCGCTGCGACCTTAGTTACCTCCATGAAATGTCATGGACGTTATATTTTCTGTTATATGTCTCTGTCTGTGTACAAGATTACTCCAGAACGGCTGGATGGATTGGTTTCATACTTGTTGTGTTGGTGGGGTGTGATGAAAGCTCGAATCGATGAGATTTTGGGCGCCGTATCTGTCGTTATAATCAATGTGATAATATCAGAAATCACCCCTATATCTGCGATATATTGGAACAGGCATCGTGCTTTAAGTGTTTGTTAATGGGCTTAGCTCCAAGCAGATAGTGAGGTGATTTGTATGACAGCTGTTTGGGGAACCCCGAGTTTTTTAATATGATAATTAGTTTTAGTTATGTCTGCTTAGGATATCATGGAGATGTGAAGCGTAAGTATAATTGTAAGAAGTTGAGGTACATTTAACAGTAATGCTTAACAGGTATGGATGTCTCACATACTGTACTGCTGATTTGAGTGACATGGTCATTAAAATGCCATTAGGTCCTCTCATCTTAGATGGGTTGGGTGTCAGAAGTTTTATGGGCGATACAGATGGTCTGATTTCGTTACGATAAGGGACAGTTGTTAGTTGTCTATTTCGTAGCCAATGGTACTTGTTTTTTTAGCAGACAGGGTTGGAACCAAGTATTCATTTTACAGTTGGTGTAGGGCTGTCAGAGGAAAGTGTGCATCTCGATTTTATACCGTGTGAACAGCTGATGTTATGACATATTGGTGGAAAATCAAATCACCATCTGACTAAAGTTGGCCACATCCCTTATTCTTTCTGAGTTTCCCAACTTCCTTCCACCACACCGCTCTGAGGCACATAGTCGAACCTCAATAATGCTGACAACCTTAGACAGTTTAAATGCCAAACATCAAGCTTAAGGAACACCACGCTACTATATGCCATCGACCTCTTAAACGCACATTACACAATTAAGTGTCACATTTTATTAATTACTAATCAGATGGACATCCTCTGTGTCATTAAATAAATACACCACTACTTTCCCATAACATTTATAACCATTACTCTCAAATACAACCGACTATAAACATACATACCATCCACAAAAAAGCAATGAATATTTCATGGAGGTATGAGGTCCCCGAACTCTAGTTGGATTTGTGTCACCCTTTATTTCATGGAATATCATGCAAAATGTACCGAAAAGACAACAAAATACACAAAGAGTAAAAGATTTGTTTTATCTATGACATGTTCGTTGAGCGATTTGTCCAATTTTAGGTCGCAATGCGAATAACGCAGCGAGTCCGCTGCCCTTGTGGGTGAAGAAGGAAAATCCTTAGATTATTTTATTCCCGATAACATCAATGGAATATCATGCTGATATAGTAAGTCATCACAGTACACATGTGGCGTCATACAACGGTATTTGTTTTATTTCCGCAGTGTGTTTCAGCAGCGCAGTGTGTTTCAGCAACACAGGAAATCACACGGCTTGATTTTCAACCTGTTAATCTAGACATATTCTGATTCGTCACAACACAGGCATATATTTAATGAAGGGCTGTCGTGATTACTACACCATTAACAGCACTCAGTAGCTGCCTCCCCAATCAGCCTACACCGATCAGCAATTAAGCAAACTTCCATTCTCCCCGACCCCCTGTGATATCCGTCCACAACGATTCTAGACAGGCCTACCAACATCCGGGGATTATTTCGAGGTCGGCGCCAAGGTGGATGCATGTGTAGCCCACAAGTGTCGTCTGGTTTTCGGAACCAAGAAAACAACTGCAGAAATTCGAAATGTGACACAGAGCTAGCACTTACCATCATTCGTGTGTAGAGGACTGTTGAGGAATTCTGTGAACAAGAAAGACACGATTGAAGCAAGAGACGTGAAAATCGAGTGACCCCCCGCAATGGGAATAGGTTTTCCCAAGACAGTAAGGTCTTCAAAGTAGCCTTCTGGTCTTGTAATGTGGTATGTGAGCCGACCTTTTTTCATTTAAACGACGGTACCGGTAACACCAGGCTCCAGTTGAAGGTGATTTTCCCACAAATGTTCCTTGAATGTTGATGACATCATTGACATTGTTGCGGACACACTATGACAGAAAAACAACATCGTTCTGAAACAATGACAAGAGATAGGTTATCCTAGAGCTCATTGAAAAAGCTAAAAACATCAGCTTTATGTCTAGAATCGGCTTAAGAATATATCTGAGATTCGTAATGTACTTCTAATGGCAATACACTTGATTAAGGTTTACTGTACTATGATCATATTGAAATATGCAGTAGTACTCTTTTCATCACGAATCAGCAAAACTGCAAGGTCAGCGATAAATGCCTCCTCCCCAAGACGCTTTAATAAGTTTTTTGTGCTCTCGTTAATGTTACACTTGTACAAGATAGACTTCATCTGATATCTATATAATATCTTTTAAATTGTATATATGTTGGCAAGAGAGTTCCATATCTATATGTACAGAACGTGAAACTGGTCCGACGAACGTGATTCACAAAGTCACATTAATTACTAAAGTTTTGACGTCCAAACGAAGGGCCATCCCATCTGTAAACAGTCCAAAACGGACGTCAATATAAGCCTACTTCTTCTGATGTACTCATTGACCCCGTCGCATTTCGTCCTAGGTCACAAACGGACCGTATTTTACTCATTTACAAAATTGTCTTATATTTTCCCGCCATCAATGACTTCATCAAGTAGCCCCATAGATAGATTCATTTAAAGGTCCGTGGAATTCACAACCTTCACAGGCACTGGTGATTTCTGTACAACCAAAAACTGCCTTCAACCACGCGTGAAGGGACGAGACAAAAGCCAGCTTCTGACCTTCTGGATATTGAATATGTAACAGTTATGTATCAATAGGAACGCTGCACACTCTCTCGCGGATCATTCCACCCTAAGTATCTAGATTCTGGCACTTACATAGTTGTTGGCTAACCTATTTCATGCTCTACAGTCTACCCTGACTTCTCCAGTCACATTTCTCCGCTGTCTTGCTAATGCTGACTGATGTCAGCGCTAAAGCAAAACTTCATGCTTCCATACAAAGTTATTCATCATGTGACGATTCCCAAAAGTTTCCACAACCCAGAAGTCCATCGTTCAACTTCACAAAATTAGCAGAGGAAGTATCCAAGGGCACTTTGCCCACCACACATAATCTAATATCGAACCCACGCTAGGGCACAGAACCTAATTTCCTGGGTCAGTTCCTCGGGTGCAAAACGTTTTGCTCGGCCTCATTGATCAGATTGAAGGTCCGGTATTGGCTTGTGATGAATGGTGATTTATTACGCCGAATAATCAGCTGCAAGCTTCACAACACAGAGAAATACTATAATCTACTTCGCGGAACATATCTAACGGATACATTTCATAGCGTAGACTTAATTTATTGTAAGTGCTAGGTTATATATCCTTTCTCCACTGCCTGACCAGAAGAGGCCATGTACTATCTTGTGAATGACCCATCTCATGATGGACGAGCTTGCTTGCGGGCGGGCTTTAATTTGATCCCGGAGTAAATCAAAGACATCGGTGTCTGTGTTGCACATCGTGCTTCTTTCGTGACAATCACGTTTCGATTTCTGGGGTCCCCTGTGGACGTGCGAATCAGTGCGCCAGTCCGCCGAGATGAAATGATGAGGGCAGAACGATGAAGGGCACAGGAAGGTATGCGTTCTGCATCGGCGATGATAGCAATTGACGACTGACAGCAGTTCGTGAATTTTCTTACTGCGCTGAATGTAGATTGCTTCGCTATTGACAGCGTTCATCCAGATAGATTGCAAAGCCAACTTTTACTCTTGCCTTCATTTCAGGCATTTAGGGAGACGAAAACCACTGACCGCAGATCGATTGAAAAGACGTTTGTCGGCGTTAGGTGTGAAATTGAATTCGTTATTGTAAGCAAACTGCACACAGGGCCACTTAAAGTCCGTCGCAGCAGTTTCTGGAAAATAGGCGTGCGGTTTGGATGATATTGAATTCCGATTTGTCATGTGAAGACGGTAGAGGCTTTCTGTAAAAGCTAAAGCGTACTCTCCATTTGTCATCTCACAGCTCTGTCATCAGAATATCTTTTCCTTTTCCCCCCTGTCGAGATTGACCTTTACTTGGAGAGGCGACGGTTGAATACTGCGATCTTGCCTGTCGGTTGATGGTGGCGTAAGTTGCAGTGGGATCTCCGCCCACTCCTGCACTGGGTCCAGGTGGGGCAGCTTCTCTACCTGGGGCGGTGCCTGGCCGCCTGCTGTCCATGGTCTTGGTCGCCACCCCAGGTGATTCGGAGCGGAAGCTTTCCATACTGCTGTAGTTTCCACCTGACCGGAAGCTTTCTAGGCTGCCATAGTCACTGGCTAAAGAATTCTGAGCAATTCTGTGCCAGCTACCCTCCTCGTCCTGCACCCAGCTTGTCGGGACAGACATGGGCCGTGGACATGTCTTCCACCGTGTGCGGGGGTTCTCTGTTCTGACCGCTGTCTCCCTTCCCGCGTCTCTTCCCGCGTAACGCTCTCTCTGTATGGCCTCGTAATCCCTCTGTTTTAGACTGTGTTGTCGTGTCAACTCTGCCCTGCCTGAACCATCGACGTCGTCTGTCCTAAACTCCACCCTCTTTTCCTTTTTGGTACTTGTGGCACTGCTAGTGCTGTGAGTTCTCAGAACACTCCCTGGCACCGAGTCACACCGTTCCCGTCTTCTTTCGAATTCCCGCCCCAGGTTCTGGGATTTTGCGCTGCGAAAGGATTCTTTCCTAGCCTGTCTACTATTATCTCCCGAGGCTCGCCCCGGTAACGTCATGTAGTCGGCGTAGTCACCGAGTGTTGCGCTTCTTCGTTGGGGAGGAGCGGGCTTCGTCTTTCTTTGAGACTGACCGCTTCCGGTGCTGTATCCATCCCTGAAAGTGCCAAACCGCGTGGGAGACGCACTGATATCACCATTGAGCGATGCAGCAGCTCCAGGCCCGAGGTTTTGCCTTGGAAGCGTCGATGCGTGAGTCTGTCTATCCCGCTGACTAATGGCTTGGTCCACACTGAAACCTCGCTGGTATGTATTGACGTGTCCGTTTGGTATGCCTCTACCCAGTGTCAGCGCTCGCACGACCGAAGGTGAGATAACGTGGTCTTCCCCAACCCGATGGCGCCTGAGAAGGCTTCCATGTTGAGTTTGGCGGATTGTGGTAGTCTGTGAAAGTGCATGTGTGTTAACTGGGTTAGGCGAGTGGTTTGGGATTGCAGATGCCTGTGCGGTATGAATGTTCTGGTGTTCTTGTTCAGCAGTCAAGTCGCCATTGAGAAGATGTTGGTTGTGTGCCGTGCCTCCCGGAGTTTGCCCCCGACGGTCAGCATGTTCTGTTTGCCCCAGTTCGAAGTGGTGCGGTGACGTAACTCGGCCGTTCGGGGGCTCTCTTGCGCTCGAGGAAGGATTTGTCTCTTGCGCCTGCGGTTCCCCCTCCCCATCGATGTCAAGCCGAGCCGTGATGGTGTCAATTTGGTCCACGATACCCCGCAGTTCTGTCACCACCTCCCGCAGCTCGCCAAGGACATTCTCAAGGTCATCGATGACTGTCTTGACCTGAGCCTTTACTTCAGATGAGTTCAGGGCCTTCATCGTTCTTCAGAAGTCTGAAAAATAGACAGATTTCTGTTCAGTAATCTTATCACGTAAGCTGACCAATATAGAAACATGAAATATTGCTTTCCCATGCATGATGTTCTTACCTCTGTATTCTAGCCACCCTTCTTCGATTAGTTCCGAAGCAACATTACCCATCAATCAAAAGTATGGAAAGACAGTAACAATACAGACGAACGAAATCAATAATATTTCGAAGAAGAAAGGAAAACGTTCATATTGTTTGAGGCAATGTGAGAGGCACGGGCTTTGCACTGATCCGCGTATGCACAATGACCTACTTTCGTCTGACCTTCGATGCAATGCTGGTGATGAATCCTTATTGTACCGTTATCCCGATCCCGCCAAATTACTCTGCAGCTAAAGAAAGAAATTCTGTCTTCAATAACGAGACAATAAAGTCGCTCGCTAATAAGGCCACGAGGCAATCGCATCCATCACTTGTGCAAGATGCAGTACTTAGGTGCAGTGCAGTTCTTAACCTCTGACCTGTACATGTAATAACCCTGATATCGCTGATGAAGGTAAGGTGGTAGTGACTCAAGCAGCTAGATTAGGAAACTATCAGATGTTTCAGGAAGCACCCACTACCTTTCGCCAGTGACTGGAAGGGGTAGTGGAGGCTACCTGAAAGGTCAGACAATTTTCAAAACTAACTGTTACCTTGCAAAATCTCGACGTAATGTTGCTATTCTAATAGAGCAATGTTACCGAAGTGGCCTTCAGATGCGTTTATCAAATCAATTTATTGGAATGAATAACTTTTGAAACGATTTTTTGTAAGTAATGCTGGACTTTTTATCGTAGAATTTAGCTTTAGTTCTAAACGCCATTCTTTTATTCGTTTCTTTTTTTTTTTTTGCTCCCAATGTACGAAGCATTGCTGTCTAAATCCTACGGCAATTATAGATAAGGACCAACGGGATATTCTGAATTCAGCCTTAGATATAGTAGTATCCTTTGCAGTGCTGACAAGTTGTACCTTGAAGCCATTATGGCGATTGTCGTCATCTATTGCTAGATATACTGTGAAGTACTTGTTACATTTCTTTAAATACAATGCCAATTTTCTGAAAGAAAAACCCCCATTCGACACTGTTTTCAATTGTTTGATTTACTTATCGAAGGGTCAGCTACAGCTGCAGAATTAAGTCAGCTTGACTGGCGAGAAAAACATTGTTGTTAACATAAGAAGGGATTTGGAGATATGAAGCTGAAATAAACCGGAAGGCTGGTTTAAGCCGGATTACATCTGGTCTGGTGACCTGATTATTTCTGAACGAAACCGCCATCTTTGTGCCCTTTGGTCGAGAGAATCCAGGTGACTAATGACCGAGGATTATGGTTTGTTCTAATTTGGTGAAGGACGATCTTTACAGAGGATTCTTTATTACACCATTCATCACTTCCTGCCAGAGTAGGTTACGATATAGATTAAACCACTGATGAATCTTGATTTCTCCCTATAACACCGTGCCATCCAACATTTTCCATTGAAGTTTCCATACCTTTTATTTGGCCGTTGCAACATGAATCCTTGTAGCGTTTTCACTTACACGGATTTGACCTTAATCAATACATTGATGTCTGAAGTAGAAGGCCAATTAACGTAAAGGACATAAATATTCTGTGTGTCGGTCTTTGTTACGTTTGAAAAAGGATTGTATCTTTGAAAATGCTGCACACAAACGCGAAAAGAGAGTTGTATAATACATCAGAACATCCCCGACGTTAGAAACAAGTCACATTTTTGAGACATTGAATCCGAAGATGACTATAGGCTGAAAAGAAGTAGTATACGTCGTTAGTATACGTCGTATGATCTTTATCAAAATTCCCGATACCCCTAAGGCGCCTCATAGTATCTTTCTACTTTAATGGGCTGGAGACCTTTGGTATTGGAGATCAGAATCATAATGTAAAAGTTGGGCACCCGAAAATCGAAATGAAGGATCGAATAGAACACTCATTTACGGTAAGAATCGTCTGAGTTTTGCGTCATCCAATCTATAATATTGGCATATCCATGGGCAGCACGATGATAAATACGACAATACCCCTGCGTTCTTCTTCAAGATAGTCTCTACCAATGATGGATGCTGTGTGATGGTAAAACAGATACAAGAAGACAACTTTCACCACGTTGCTCTATGCAGAATTTCCCAGCATAATGGATAAACTCCTAAAGCCGTCATTCCAGTCAATTCTAAAGAGTCACTGACATATAATATATTCTCGTCGAAACATTCCACAATAATGTATTATTAATATCTCAATATTGGGTTCGACAGTGTGCAAGTTGTATAGACAGGTCTCATGCCGTCATGAGAGACCAGGAGACTTGGATCTCATAGCTTTCTCATGGAAGTACTCTCCGATTTAACAAGCCATCTGGTGTTTATGCACGAGCCAAGAACTAGCGGGTACCCATCAATGCGTCGGCCAGATGATCCGCTTTTTGCGTCAGTCGCTCTCTTCACTGTAGCCTAAGTTAGACAGATCACTCAACAGCAGCGTAAGATTTGAGAAAGTACCAACAACCAGTCGAGCTTTTGATATAATAGCCGCGGCGCCGATGGGACTCTGCTTTGCGCCGTGTTCATGCGTCAAGCAACAGTTTCCCTCTCTAAATGGTCCTTGAGAGTTGCCACGGGCCAGTTTGGATCCACGGATTCATGGGCAGGATATCTCATAACAGCATCAAGTAATACCCCCATGCTGGAGGGGATTCCATTATTGCTTCATCAAACTTTTCTGATGTTCATCCCTGTGCAATACTGCAGACGATCACAGGTGCCGACTCATTTGATGTCCATGGCGAACTGATCTTCTCCAACATGTTCTCCCTTTATCTCTCTGACGACCAAATCAAAGCTGTGCGTCACGGCTTCCTTGTTGGAAGAAGTCTGATATCTTTCTTCCAGCTACTGTTTGAAAAGGCATTACAGCACAGAAGCTTGTCTGGGTGAGCTGTAGATGTAGTTTTAGTCCTGTATTTTCTAATGAACGCGTTACAGACTAGAAATGTTCTAACTGGCTATAAAGGTCTGGATTTTTCCGCCAATGTATAACTTTACTTTACAATGTATAACATATACATTTATTTATAAGAAGTAGGTGAAATGTCGTTACAGCCCACTTCAAACTTCCAATCAACTTTTACAGCTAATCCGCCAAGGGGCCACATGTTGGCGTCATGTTTGTCTGGATAGAAACACCCCGGTGATAGGTGAATAAAAGACTGAAAATTCACGTCATAAACTGTCAGTTGTGAAGTCAGAACGCTTGATAATGATGACACCCCGCCATGATAGACCGCGCAATGAGCCCCGCCTTGGTGCATAGGTGTCATTCATTACTCGTTCTCAGCCGGGTGATTGGCTTAATCTGATATCAGTGTGGACATTCATTTCCGGCTGTTAGGATTCATTGGGACATAAAGCCGCGGGTGTTCATTCAATAGCTCTCTCTTACGAACATCATTATCAGCAGAATGATCGCGCAGTCACGTCAGAGATCGTCATTGATTCCCAAGCTTTGCTAATAAATCCAGCTCATTTCTCCTAGATTCGTGAGGAGTATTCAAACAATTTGAGTGTGTCGCACCTCTGTATAATAATTGAACAGTCAGAGCTCTAGATCTTGTATTCTTTGGAATGATAAAAAAAATTGGGCCCTTGAAAAAGTCGAAATGTTGCCACTGGCTGTATATTTCGATTTTCTAAATGTTTTCATTCTTTCAATACAGTTTCATCTAATACAACTCGAATGCAAATATTCCACATAAAAGATTTGCTGTAGACCATCAGGTCAAAACGGTTGATTCACAGTGCGAATTATAACAACCCTGTCCCCGTATTTTACACTTTTGTTGCACCGTGCCACACAGTTGTGGCACGGTGCTGCTGCTGGTAGTGTTAGTATTGGTGTAGTGCAGTCATCGAGAATCTATTTCTTCCATAAACGGCAAGATCAGGGACTACGTCGCTGGGTGCTCCCTCAAGGGATCGACCGCTGTCACGTACCCTTCAGGGATTGGCAATCTAAATGATAATGTCTCGCTAACCCTTCATCCAATATCTCAAACAACCTTATGGTTAGGAATCTTCCTCGGGCCGTTAACAATTCAATGTCACACAACACACACACATACACACACACATGTACATGGCATGTACATGTAGATGACGCAGGCGTTTCTTCACCCGTAATCTGATGAAAAACTTCATTGCATGGCTGCACACTATGCACTGAAGTTTTTGATTATTTGCTAGTATTGTTCTCGATTCAATATCAGTTTAGTTATTGGTTGTGCTCGTAATTCCTATCATTAGGATTAGCAGTAAAATTATAATCATCATACATCAGCGTATGATTTCCATATTCTCCTTCCTCAGATCTTGTGAATGTGGTCAATGTAAAACATCGCTCTTTGCATACGGTAATTTCTGACACTCTTGTATTTTCGTTGAAGGAAGCTTTAAGGAAGGAATTTAGAAAGCTAAAGACAGGCCAATAGTCAAAACCATTGCATTTATGCAATAAAGAGAAAATCTGTGAAAAGGTGTTCGACAGCATCAGCAAACCCATTCGATCGGGACGCAACTGATAAATACATCGAAACTTTGACCTCTGAGACGAGTGTGTCTGTATTTTACACACAGAGAACCGGGGTGAGGTCGTATCGGGGCACACTGCACCATACATCACCCAACAGCCCGTACCTCAGCCCCGTCCCACGCGGCGCTAACTCCCGCCTCTCCCGCCGTGATGAATCGATGCTGCCAGTAATCGCACACTGCGCGGGGCACAGCCATACGTCTTACAGGGCTGCAACAAGTACGACCAACGCCCTCCCTGACAGACGGTCCGCCATTATCATTTCGTGAACATGATGGGGCGAGCCCATCTGTCAGCATTAACCTTGACCCCGGAAGTGATTCATATCATACGTTAGCTCCTATTGGTACAGGTTGGTGCTAAATAATAAAACTGGTCAGTCCATTCCTTTTGTAGAACCACAAGAAACACATTAAACTTTCGGGACATACAAAAACGTACATCCTATTCAGAACATTTTCCTCAAGGAATCACAATGTTTAGTTTCTTTTTGGTCTTAGATTTTTACCAGCAGAAACACACTATTTACTTCAAGAATCAAGTCTTCCAAGACAAGATTCCTATTTAAAAGACAAGTAATCCTACAGCATCATTGCCAAAATTAACATCTTGATAGTAATGTGTAGATCCAATGTTTATCAAGCGCTGTCGGAATACTTGCACACTTTGAGCACCACCTGGAATTGAAACGTTAACTTCCCACGGAAGATGAGTGATGGATACATGAAGAAAGGAACATATGAAAAATTACCTCTTCAAGCTTCACTGAAGAACAGAATAAAGACTGAGTATTTCGGCCAAAGATGTGACAGAAGAGAACTAACACCACACATAGCACAGACCGCCACACGTCGCCGTGCATTTGGAAGGCTGTAGCACGGTCCGGAAAGTACATACGGTACCTGAAAATGATGATCCGCTCATCAAGATGTGCCGGCACTGTGACCCAGGAATACTGCTTGCTTGTTGTTGTTCCGTACTGCCGAAGCGTCCTCTTGCACGACTCGTGACGGCAAGAGTGTCTACATTTCTGTTTAAGCTCATCTCCGTCAACACTGCTGCAGACTGATAGGTGGAAGTGCTCAAAAGGCTCTTTCTTGGAGAGTCTTGTGGGCTGTTGATAACAACGATGGTGGTAATAAGCCTCAGAAGGAACAGAAGTGGCCAGTTAAAAGCGTGCGGCGAATGACTGCTCGGTATCCGGCAATCAACAGCACATGACTGCAGCGGAGAATGGCGCGGTCCCAGGTGCTGAATGGTTGGCTGTTATTGGAAGTGGAAGGCGCTCGGTGTGAGCTGCATTTATGTCTGTGGCAAATGAGTGAAACGCAGTGAGCAAGACGCTACTATCAAGATTTGGGAACTAAGACGGGATAAAGATCGATGGCCATCTCTTAGACACTATCACCGTCATAACAACCTCCACTGACCGCAATATCAATGGTAGCACAAACGTTTTAAGCGCGCCCCTGCCACATTTATAGTGATAAGGAATCTTTGCCTTATCAGTCATTAGTAATAGTACCACATACCCCCAGCTGCCCCACCCATTTCTGTCGACATAAATGCATATACTGCCAAATGAATCGACTATAAACATCTAAGGAAATAAAGCCTGTTTCGATAAAGTATACGACACTTGAACAAAGACAAATGGGGCCCAGAAGGTATGACTTGTAAATTCTTTAATTGTTCCAGTTATTAACTTTTCATGGTTGCTCTTAATGGAACTGTTTTATGCCTGTCAAATTATAACAATGATTTTCAGATCCGATATAATTCATTTTTCATTGGCTGTCAAATTGGACGTGAATCTTTACGGTGTGATATTTTACTGCGCATTCTATGTTATGTCTCATTTTATGTGATTTCAGTAAATCCCTGACTGCAAACTTCATTGTTGCTACTTTTTACGACTCCATTTAAACAAGCCTTGTTTCAAGCCTTAATGAAAAAGACGTGAATCGCAACTTTTTAATGAGGACTATAATATTTCCTCCCACACACCTTCGTTTCAATTCCTTTCACATCGCAGTCTTCATCGAAGTCTCGCCCCATATTCTCCACTATCACACAATCTTAGTTCCCTTTTGAAATTTCGAACAGAGCAGTTTACAGTCAGAGATGGAAGAAATGATAACTGGTGATATCGTAGACATTCACATTAAGCACATCAATTTCACATCTTCCCTCTGAACCACGTTTATAAATTCACGTCACGTCGTCGGCAACACGAAGCTACACTTAAAACATACGTGGATATATGCCAGATTCATTATTTAACATAACGATTGCCCTGGTGATACTCAATAAGCCGATGTCATCGTTTCCTTTCCAAGTTCTCGATCGATAAATTCATATGTTTTCAGAAAGGTTTAACCCATTGCTTTGCGTCTCTCACGGATTGGTGAAGAATACATTCTCATTTCAGTCTTCCGTAGGGAGGCTGGCGGCATTCGTAAGTGCGTTCTCTGCTTTCTACCTTTTTGGAGACAAGGTAAAAACGATTTCTTTTATTGGCTGTCGAATTTAGTTCAATGCGTTGGAGATGTATAATCGATACATTGTTCAAGTGAACATGGATGGCCCATTCTAATTATTCGCTTTGTATTCGCCAAATATTTAAGCTTTCATACAAAGAGCAACGTCAGTGACACCTATCAATAGCAACATTGTTGATAAAAAGACACGTAATGAGAGATCCGTGACTCCATAACTTCGCCAAATGATTTCAGCCTTGACTCCATAACTACAGATGTGTTTAGTCATTGATTATGCAAATAAGGTTCTCATTTACATGAACGATATAAATTGTCCGGAGCGGGTTTATGAAATTTCCTCCTTAATCACCTGCACTGATCCCACCAGTCTATCATAGGGAAAAGCATTAGGTGTTTTCCACATATCCTTAGCTAACACCACCAGCCAATGATATCTATAACAGTAGCGTCTTTTGAAGCTTTAAGAGCTCTCGTCACTAGTTTGTCAATGGAGTTTAGATGTCTTCATATGTAACATTTGGGCGGACAATGTGAAGTATACGGACGACATGAGTTAGACATGTTTGAATTTGGATGAGATGTCAGATAAGATGTCAGATTCAAAATTGATATGTATCATAGTCGACGCAGCAATCTGCATAACAAATAAATATATTGTTTTTTATGTGATATTTTGTTACTTTATATGGAAAAATAACAGAATTCACTGCACGCTATTGTTGTCTGGTCTGGTCTTGTATACTATGATATGGTACAGTAAGCTATGGTATGATCTGATATGATATGGTAAGGTATGCTATGCTATGTGGTCGTATGGCATGTTATGCTATGCCATATTATGGCAAGTGAGTCAACTGAATCTCACCACACCGACAGAAGCAAACCTTTCAGACGTTACGGGGCCTCCCTAGATCATTGATAGTACCGAAGAAAGAGAAGCGGGGGCGTATGAGCCCCAGCTGTACGTGTCGCCTGGACATTCTAGGGCTGTCCTTAGTTAGCGCGGCTCCGTGGGGATCGGGTCCTATTAGGGTTGGATTGAGGTAGTGATTACTCGTAATCCTCCGTGTGGTCATTACCGCTCACTTCTCAAAACAAACGTGGTCCCTGTCTTCCACTCCAGGATTACCGCCTCATCAATAGGCACGTTCCCGCGCGTTCTAAGCCCCCACACCCCATAGAACATAAGCTGATGACGGGATCCTAATAGCGAATCATTAACTTCTGCCTCCCATTTTCCCATCACGCCAGGCCCTCGTACTTGTAAAGAAAACTTTATGAGGCCAATCTTTGTTTGGGTTGGGTATTCCATGGGTTATGAAGCGTTGCCAGAGGCGAGTCTATAATCTGATGTACGAGCTATGAACGTCAGAGCCTCCAAGCTAACTGGCAGACCATCAGATATCGGGACTTTGTTCACAGGGCGTACATGGGGCGAACTGAGATAGTGGATTGATTAAACGACTAGAGCGGGCCGTTTTTGTACCGGTTGTGAGTTAACGGGGCAAAGGGAGATGAAAACATGCCCACCTCGGTAATTTCTGTCCCTCAGCTTCAACCCTCTTTCAAATCAGCCTTTGTTTAACTCCTCTTGACAAACGAATTGCCCCATGCATGTTGAATATCTATTACCGTGCGGGGTTCAGGCCCTTTTTGCTACGTCACGCATATGACATCTAGATTCACTGCTAAGTTAGTTGGTCAAAGTCCTTCCCTCCCCAAATGGTGCTTAGGGCGGCGCCTATCTCTGTTTCAATAGCTCTTGCGCCACACAACTTGTGGAATTACTACGGCAGGGGGCTAATCCACTAGAAGCGGTATGACTCAACTACCATACG
>NC_049980.1:16649397-16652692 GCF_000003815.2 Branchiostoma floridae | reverse complement strand
ATCATCATTCAGTGCAGTAAATAAGGGGAAATTCAGATTTTGGGGTGTGATGAACAAGCTTTGTTGAATATCGTCTTGCGGTTTTATCTCCACCAGCCTGTAGAATATCAACGAGCTTCACCTTTGGAAGGTTATATCTCAAGGTTGTTTCCTAGCTATCGTCTCCAGATATAGCCTGATCATGAACTGCGCCAATAACACCCAAAAGGCATGAATTACATTGTCGTAAACGTGCCCCTGTCACATGGTGATGAACCCTTGTATTAAAAGTGCGGCTATAAAAAGACATCGATCGGTTTCCTTTCACCAATCCCACATCGATATCGTCCACTTCTATCACTAGTAAATGTGACGGTCAGGCAGTTCCTACGGCATATCTGGTGACCCAAATTGAACGCTCAGATCACACTGACTTTGTTGGCTGAAAGATTCATCGAGTTTCCTGATCCCCGCACACCCAGTACCGCATCCGGCCATCGTAACCGTCCAACACACGTTCTCCCACACTTTTATTATCATTCCCCGTAAAACGCGATGTCGATCATGTAGTTTATCATCAGCCGTGCCCACCGACGCACCGACACTCCAGCTGACCACACGAGGGGAGAGGGCGTGATCTCCTGATAGTACATGTAATGAATTGCTCTTTTCTGCGTCATCAACTGGCAACTTTTATCAATATCAATCACAATTACGCTCTCTTGTTTGACATCAGGATTCCAGTCTGCTACCCCAGCTCCCAGGGTATACGTAACCGTCAGGGTAGAACGTGACCTAAATAGCGCCGCGCTCATCAAGTGGCACACTAGAGGCTTGGTGATCCTCAAGTAATACTCACAATTTTTACATCTCATCATGTTAAAGCCTTATCGTGTCCAAATGTCATGATCAGTTGCCTTTTGATGCGATCGTCTTCTGCAATAAATTTACTGTTTTTTTATCGAAAAAAAGGGTTGCCCAATACTAACGTCTATGATGTTATTAGAAGGATTACCTAACACCTCATCTAACAGATAGTACCGTAGGCTAATTAGACTGGGCTATAATCGACTGCAATACAGCGCAAGCATCAAAAGCCTCTGACGTCACACTGAGAAAACAACTGTGATATGCAACGTCACCACCTACTGGTGTCGAGTTTCAAGATAGATCTTTCTCTCTGACTCTGTGCTATTAGAAGTACTCAAGAGTCTACTTGGCAAAGAAGGATTTAACCGTTACTCGCTGAGATAAAAGATCCGTCAGTGGGTGGACTTTCGTCAATTGGATCATGCCAGGTTCTTTGAAACAACTGGACGTTCTTAGAATGCATGAATAGTCCGCTATCAGCGCTAGCCAGTTCAGCTTGTTATTTTCTATTTTCTATCTATAGCTGACTGTAAGCCTGAAAGTATAGCACATACTTTTGTCGAAATCTATCGTTATCTGTTAGCGTTATCATTTATTGCGAAGCGGTAGCGGGATTATACATATTGGCATTTCCTTTGATAACACAACCACTTAATTTTCGATCTACAACAAGAAATCCAACATCGCCGGTCATTGATTTTCAAACTTAGCTTCTTAGATCCTGTTGAATATACGATGGCTAACGTTATCTTACTTTTTTCTGCAATATAGCATTCATATTGAAGTTTTCATTTTGTTCTCTTATCACGTTTCATCTACAACAACCTCCAACTACAACAACCTCCTCTCCAAACACACCTGCCAGCGCTGTAAATTACATTTCCATCAGACTGAGACAAGCTTTTACCGCGGTTCCCCCAGAGCAACTTTCGTGCCCCACAAACAGAACATTGCCAAATCCACACTTTGTGTCACAAGTAGCCGATGTGGAGCTTCATAAGCCAGAGGCTATTCTCAGAGGCATTGAAAGTGTGCGGAAATGTCATTCCCATGGTATTCTGAATCTTAACGGCCATCCAGTAGGGAGCAGTTTTTATGAGCTGAAAGGCCCTCAAGGGAAGAGGAAAGACCCCTAACAGCTATTTGGTGGTCATTTCATACCGCACGAGTGAAGACGAGGATAATGTCACATGCCGTTAGCCACCCCCGCCTGCAGACTGCTGGCCACATATTGGGACCATCGGGCCATAAGCACTGACAACTTGGGACACCAGCCAACTTTACGGACAGGGTTTTGAAGAGAAAAGTTATAAGAACGAAGAAAACAATGACAAAAGAAAAACTGCACAGAAGAAAAATGCACGGATACATGCTCGTGCATTTCAGCCTTGCTTTCTGACCATGCTCTGAGACTAAGTAAATGTAGAATGAGAATGAAAATGCACATGATACAGAGTAACTATCAAGCAACGACAGAAACGTTCTGTTTTTTTCTTGAACTGTGCTTATAAGATTTCTTTTTTGTTGGATAAAGATTATTCTGTGGTCGTCAAAAGGTAATTGAGCCGTTATCTTCTCGTTCTGTCGGTTAGGTACGATGGTTATGATTTTCAACATGTCACGGCATTACCACAGTTCGTTATGCCTATGATACCATCCATTTCAGTATTAATGTGTATAAAGGTTTTTTTTCCAGCGACGTCACAACATTGAAAGGAAGAAGCAGAGGTGGCAGTATGAGTAGGGGAATATAAAATAGTTCTCTTATATCGTTGATAATAAAAAGTGCGTCCTTTAAAGCTGTGAAGCCGTGGGAGTTCCCATCATCAGAACTGCCTCCTCCGTTCTCATGCACTCCGCGTGCGCAGCCTCGCCCCAGGTGTACCAGTCCTACCCAGGAGTTTCAGTAGTGCTTAACGGATTCTCCATTATGGAAAGGTAAATGGAAAATTAATCAATGGCTAAACTAAGGATGATACTAGACTGTGGCGACATGCTACGCTGCGTCGCTAATGATCTCCTGTCCAACAGGTGCCTCGCAGAGGTCTAATACAGAGGTCCATTTTATTACTGTCTGCCTGACTGCGTTTGAGTGCAGTTTGGCGCCAGTAAGCTCGCGTTGTATATACATCATCTTGAACTTCAGTAAGATCCATCAAACATCGGTTTTCGCACTTCTGACAAACGATCTCGTTTCTCAACTACTTCGCCTGACAGAGTTGTGAATAACGTGGCCTCCTTCGCTCCGCTGAGTCTAGCCGATTGCTCTCGCTACAGAGCCATTTCGCGGAACGCTTAATGCAGTTGAGAAGACTTTGTTCGCCCATTACGGCGAGCAGTAAGGATTGGGTGTGCCTGAGGGGTGCGCGGCTATATCGTGGTTCCATTGGACTGTTAAGTTTGACGGGCGAAATACAACGAGGCACAGAGTCGATGAAAATTACAA
>NC_049980.1:16617984-16649141 GCF_000003815.2 Branchiostoma floridae | reverse complement strand
GCACAGAACAGGTCGGTACATCTTTGAATTAACAATTTCGGACCAAGTTAAGTTGAGGCGCAAGTTTGGTCAAAGAAACTGCACATATTTACATTTAAGAAATTACCGTAATATTCAACTTCTCTTAATCCCCAGTGATTCGTCTGGAACTGTACCGTACGTGCCCCAGGCCGCACCTATCTGTCTGCACCAGTACGTGGGTGGGTGCGGAGGTGGGCATCTTGGGCTGCAGGCAGCGCAAAAGCCTCGATAAGTGCCTTCTACTACTAGTACTAAAAGATGCATACTTCCGAGGCAGGTTGCAGATCCTATGGACTGAATTGTGGAGGCGGGAAAATGGCCTGATGGATTATACAAAGGCCGAGGGCAGAAGGAGATATTTATTACAGCAATCTCACCATGTCTCTGCGTGTGCAAATTTACATTACATGAAATAAAAATGTTGTACAAAAGGAACGCTCTGCAGAAAATGAAAGATGGTTCCCTGATATGAATTACATTGCCTTTTAACCTTAAATGGAAAATTTAAAGTTTTAACGGATTAAAATATTCTGTTTTCCATTCACTGTACAGACGCAGTAGACGACAACACTATCCATATCAACATCGTCACTCTAGTAAATGTCGCGTCTGGTTTACGTAACCATAACAGCCCTTTGTCTACATGAAGTATTTATGGCAGCTTTATTGAAGTGATATTTTCCATAAAGTCAAACTGTATTATGCAACGTAAATATACGCTGCCTACACCTTCCAGACACTTACATTGTGGAAGGGTACTGGTTTAACAACGAGGAGATGACTGTGATAAACGTTTCACGAACATATCAAATGAAACTTGAACAGGGCAGAAAACTGTAATCGTCAAATCGGTAAATAACACAGTGTAAGCTGCTGTTTCCGATGTATCCAGCGCACGTCGTGGTAGTTTCGTTCTTTCTCGCTCTCCACGTCCCAGTAAAATTTAAAGTTGCCAGGTTTGACAGCCAAGTTTGCAAACGTATCTCTACGTCAGGATGGAGCTGCACGGCTGCTAGACAAGGCGGCGCTCCCACCTCTGCTGAAATAATTGTGTACAGGCGCAGAGGCGGCTCATGGTGTTCAACTCCAGGTGTGACTGTAGAGTGCAGGTTAATGGCTACGGGTCAGTTGTGGATGAATTAATATCAGTATGGTAACGCATCACAGGAAACACACATATTAGGGAGTCTCGGACTATGACTCGTGCAAGTTGAGCTAATGTGCGAGGTGATTTTGTGCACTATCCTCCGAATGACTTAGCAATCAATGGACATCAAAATTCTGCCAGCAAGATCCAGTTCCAGAGGAATACCATGTAACTGTATATTTAAACACACGCAATGACAGAAAACAAGCCCGTTGTGGGTGTTAATGGTGCTTTTTGTAACGACTGGAAGTAATCATTAGCGTTTCTGATTGATTTTTAATCACCGTTATAGCATTACAGCTTGAGTTAAACATACGCTAGGTCATGCATGCATCGTCAGGCTTGCTCTTCAATGCACGACCATTATCAGGCTTCTTCCAGCTGGTTCCAGGCCCACCTCACATTAGGGTGAGTTATGAGGAACCGACGTCTCAACCGCCGCTTTGCACGACCGGGTCGTGTTTACTGACGCGTTCCGCAACCGAAAAAAATCAAATCGCGGCGACTTGGAATGTTAAATAATGTTTAAGGATTCGGCTGTCAACCTTACGACATCAACAGACGATGTGTGAAACTACGGGTTCAGTAAGATCAGCCGCACCGCACAAATGGAACATTATTTTCTCGCGGAATTTATTGAAATGATCTCAAGCAAGAGCTATCTACAACTAGAACATAATGTCAGAAACAAGAGATATCAAATCCGGATCCGGAAATTTAGCTGCAATATACCTTAGGCCACGTTGATTTGATTATATGGATGACATCCGCGCTCGCACCAATTTTCGACCATTTCCAAAAAAAAAAAAGTTTTCGACCACACAATAAGTTGTGCAAAGCAGCTGTAAAATGAGCACAAATATTCCGTAGATTGAAAAAAAAGTATCAGAAAACAGATAACTAATGCCATAGAATGCCAAAATGAATCTAAGTCAAAGAATAAGATGTGAAAGGACAGAAAGAAAAAAAATCCATTGTTGGTTGGGGGAGGTACCAGTACAGAAAATTCAGGTCCAGAGGATCATTTCCAGGTCCGGACATGAACCTGGGCCTGATGTCTGTGGAAACTTGAGAACTGGCAATACTCAAAACAATGGTAATTGGTCAATTTTGCTACAAAGGAATCTGTTTGGTGGATTATTGGACTCCCACTGCATTTTAAAATCCAATCTCCTTGTAATAAAGGCTAACTGTCTCTGTACCTTTGACTGTAGAAACTTGGTGCAATTGACTATAAACTCTACTTGACTTCGCTCTTGTTGTCTTCTTGGCCCCCCGGTTAGACCCCAAATAGCTGCCGACATAGTGTGTCCATTTTGTAATTGGCGAAACCTGTTCCTCTGTTTTTTTCTTCAGGTCTGTTTTTTTCGGATTGGTCCAAGAAGAAAAAAAATGTTTTGCACCCGTATGATGTACTGGTCCCTACACCTACACCTACATTGTAAATGTTGGTATACCATACTATGTGTGTTTAGTCCTATGTTCAACCTTCCTGGCCACTTTGATTTCATACTGAAGGCAACTTTTTTTTTGGCCAAACTTTTTTTTTATTCGCTCGCTCGCATCAGTTTTGGAGTTCCCGGAGGATGTCATCCATATAATCAAATCAACATGGCCTTAGAAAGACACTAGGGGACCCATTATCAGCGCCCCTTGTTTTACAGACCTCTGCTCACCTACCAATATCACTCGGATCCACCAACAGGCACAGCTTCTCAATTCATACTGCCCACAAGGCACATGCAAACATCCAAATGGCACCAAAAACATAACCTTCTTGGAAAAGTTCACGGAACGCCATAGCAGGTGCGTGTATTGAGAATTTGTGCATTGTGCAATCTTCAATTAGCTCGATTAGTTCACATGTAGCTGAATCGTGAGTTCCACGTAAAAATGAACTTAAATTTCTTCCTATTGCCGGTGTCTCTCATTGAAAATCGCAACAGACACAAAGTTGTTTAAAGCAATGGTCGATAACAAAGATATTCATAGCAACCGAATATTCTCAAGGAGATTTGACGTCCACTGTACCCCCTTCTCAAAGCTCTGTGCACTTTGTTCACAACCATTCCATTATGTTCAAAAGCCTTTCTTGCGAAGAAATTACGACATTCTACAGTCGTTAACTCCCCGAAGACTAGGAATTGGCCAATGAATCTTCGACTTTGAGTGACGTCATGATGTCTTCATCGAATCGTCCGATCAATAGCCAATCCTTTTGATAGCGGATCAGCTAACGGGCAACGAGTGGAATTCATCTCTGGGTTGTGCCAGACTGATTAATCTGACTGCCAGGGTTGGCAAGTATTGAACTTGTATGTCTCTGAGCTGTACTTGAGCTGTGCTTGAGCTGTACTTGATGTTATGATGATTTACTTGGGGGGGGGGGGGGGCACAGACATGGCGCGAAAGGAGCGGCTGTGACTGGGGTGCACATGGTCGTTGGAGGCAGCGGATAGACCCTATGGGCTAATCATCCGGCTGTTGAATTACTCTCAAGCAATGGGCCTGGGAAATCATCTAATCTTCTATTCCTACATAAGTTCTCATCAGCTAGGGACCCCTGTAATACTGTACTAGACGACTAGACGTGCACTTAACTCTGATCTTGGATATCCTTGGGGCATGTTTTTGTACATACACATTTGACTAATTTTGATAAAATCAATTACATGACTTCAAGAGTCTACCAGTTCGTTGATGTGCCTGCGGTATTTGATGCCACGATAAATGCTCTCATTTTTCACATTGTCAGTGTGTCCACTAGGGTCTTCAGTCCAGACATACAAGAACTACTTTAGATTGTTGGCAAAGATGACTATCAAACGGGATTTGGATTGATTGGAAAATCAATATATGTTATGCAACGACGGAAGGGGCGTAATCTAGAACAACTGCCAGACAAACTGGTTGACACAATCATTTATCAGGGGCCAGTGATATTTAATACACGTGTTTTATGTATACCGGATCGTGTTCGAATGACGTGTAGGGGGCTTACATAAGAGAGACGTGGCCATATATATTCGGAAAATCGATTTTAGTCGAATGCCATAAAAGTACACGTTACTCCGCACGTCTGAACTGATCAGCTTTGGAGGCAAAGTGTTGTTTTCCCTCGGTACGACACATCAGAGGCAAAATTGACTTTATCTCAAGTGAACATACTCTGATTGTTATCAACGGAGGGCATCAACAGGAAGACGCAGTGTAGTGGCATAATACCTGTTTATCACACTTATTATCGAATGACGACCTATTGGCTATTTCTACATTGGCCATTTCTTCGTGATCTACATTCTAACAAGATCTCGCAGCTCCATGAAATATAGCTGGAGAATTTATTGTTTGTTGATTATTGTTAATATATCTCTATATGACTGATTTTTTCTATGCATTTGCCCACTGAACCATGCATACAGGAATTGACATAACCAATTGCTTCCTGCCAGCCTTTGGGAACAACTTTGGACCCAGGCCAAACCTTCCCCAAAATTTCGCGAATAAAGGACAGTAACTTGTGAACATTTCGATCGCCGCGGCCGGCAGATAGCCACTAGCTGTGATGGGTCACCATTTCACAGAATCTGTCAGCACCATGCATCTTCCGTTTGCCGGAGGAACTTAATGTCGGTACGTAAGTTGTGCCGCCTCGAAATTAGGTCTCCCGAGCTCAACAAGCCATACAGAAGATGCAAATTAGACAGCGGACTACTTAGGATAAAAGGGCCATCTCTTGACATATCTCACCAGGTTGAAGTGTATTGATGCACTAGTATCCATATGTGTATTGGTCGAGTGCCATGCTTAACTGGCCGTGTTAGATTAACGTCTGCCCTTGTGTGTCTAATTTATAAGTATGCTGTAAAACTCATGTAAGTACCTAGTAGGTACCCCCAACAAGTACATTGTTGTTCTATTACATAAATCTGCCAAATAAATCGAGTTTTACTCTTTTTTATAAACACATGGCCAAATCCTATCAACTTTTACGTTGAAATGTATACAGGTTAATGCAATTACAGTTTTCAGTATTTGCGTTTTGTAGACATATGACCAGGAGGCTTGGTTACTAAGTTTAGATTATGGCTTCCTTACAAAAGTAGTCAACTTTAATTAAGGCAGAGTTAATCTATCAAACAAAACGTTAGATGGTTAACGTTACCATGTCAACGAATGATACCTCTTCTTCGTGTATACAAATGCAAATACAGATAGAGTGCACTTACGCCTTTCTCTGTTGTGACGTCGATATCTTTTTAGCATCTACACACTTAATTAGTTCATCCGTCGAAGTCAGTCTCCACAAGTAAAGACAACAAGTGTACCAAGTTGCCCATTAATACTTATCGTTTGTGTGCATGTAGCCCTCCAGGGTTTGGACTGCGCCATAAAAGCCTGACAATACTGTGGATTGTCAGCCAGGTGTGTAATATCGTCATCGCATTTTCTGTTCGTTAAAAGATCAATCACACGCCGAATGCACGGCTAGCCGGCTGAAAAATACCGCAACTCTTTCCCAGCCTGTCACTAGAGCCGAAAATATGTTTGTGGCTTTGAATGTGTTTATAACGTGCGGGGATCCTCGTTGAGCAGCCAATCTATGTCTCATTCAATTTGTACACACTTCTCCGCCTGTGAATGCCCTTTGGTTCTCTTCATGTGTCTTGAATAGTGACGAGAACTTCTGAACATAGGCCCATACGGGGGGGGGGGATGTCACGCGGCAAGAAAGCAATCAACATTCAGTGCGCTATAGCTGTCACCACGGAAATCCGATTTCCCCTGCTTCTATCGAGCCAAAGCTGTATTAGGTAAAGACGTCACTTAGAGCAGACGGAGAAACTTGACCTGCATAGCAATAAAGTTGTTTTAGCTATTTCTTAGAGGGACATTCTACTATATTCACTTGTTGGTTGTGATTTCAATTGTGTGACGAAGCTGAGTAGTGTTAAAGGTAGGACAACGGATAACTTAGGTATTTTGGGGTGATTGAAAACAGCTTTCAGTCACCATTAGGTCTTACTTAGCTGATTGCCGCAGGATCAATTTTGCCTTGATAGGCCACGCTTAACTCCATATAGTAGTCCCTACCAGACTAGCTCCGCTGGCTATAGGGAATAGTTTTTCAGGAAAGTTTGGCCATAGAAGGGTTTCGTTGGATGGGGAAATGTTAATCTTAGCTTGGACTCAATCTCTTGGCCAAATGTTCCTTTTTGCCGAATTCTGTGATCCGTACCCCCATAGGAAGGCTAACTCAAGAATGCCTTTAATGCAGAGTCTATGGGCAGTTTGTCTGCACTCCACACGCACTTTGAAAATATCCGCTTATTGGTCCATCCGCTTTATTAATCAATAATGGGTATACCACGCACCAGGGACAACATTAGCATAGAATTGAAGATTGTCCCTGCGTCTTGCTGTCCCAACAAATTTTGATTCTAAAATCATCTAATCTGCGTGCTGATTATTAGCTTTAGCTGAATCATTTTCATCTAGATATGTTTCTAAGGAAATTACTTAGGAAAATTGTGACTGTACGCCACATTGAACGTGAAAAACTTAAAGGTACATGTTATATCGATCTACTTTAGCTCACTGAAAAGCCATCCTTCCACTTGTCGATGCAAAGAAGACAGACTCTATGTACAGTTCTTATACACTACGTTCAACATACAGGAAAATTCCTCTAGCTATTTTCGACAAGCACAATGAATAGTGGACAACATCCCGTCCTTGGTCGTAAGGAACGCAACCCTTTCCAGTAGCGTACATGTCGGCCGGGATCGAATTCACAGAGACAGGGCCGCCAACCATTGGATTACGCATTCTTATATCGTCGTTATAGCTTAACTGGGATCGGTGTGTCCAGGAGGACAAACCTGTCACAAACTGTCGATGTCCACCCCGTCCACAATAGTACCATAGAGTGGTTGCTTGATAGTAGAAGGACATCATATTCCTTGGAGTCTTTAAGCAAATTTAGGCAAATAAGAAATATAAATAATCGAAAATTAAGACTACCAAGTCTACGCATATCCATCTTAATCGTCTATATTCACATTCATATCTTTTACCCTTGTTACGGTCAAAATACATCGACCCCAACTGGACAACATCTGCTTCCACAAGTTTAATTTTGAAGCTAGCCCACTTCAGTTTTTCTTTGCTTCAGACCAGTTCACGTCCCACCCCACATGACATCTCCCTGTAAGTGTAGCGCCCAACCAGGAATAACCACCCAGCTAGTTTATTAGCTGTGTTCTGGTAATCTCCGAGGGGAAATCCTGCACTCTCGGTACCGGAGACGCCGATGTCTGCCGTGACACGGAGACGCGCTTTGTTTCCTGTCTCCACACAAATTGCTTTCTCCAGACTTAAGAGGTACTAAAGGCATGAGAGTTCATCTTTACTGATCAGGGTACTCTTATAAACGTGGTGACACCTATCACACAGATTAAATTCTATGAACGTTCTTTCGTCTGAGAAGACTTTAATATCCCCCTGTCTGGGTAATCCTCACGTATTCTTACAGTGCCTGCCTTAACCACGGAGATGCACGATTGTTGCGACGCTCAATATAACTGCTTCTAAAAGGGATATAAAACCGTGCGGGAATCGCTGTAATTCCAGCTGCCATTGCCTTAAGCCTACTAGCTATGGGCAGTTTGTAACAATTGGTTACATGTATGTATAATTTTGTCGTGTATTAAGGGTCGGAATGGTGCGTCTTCTATACTGTTTGATGAGGGCCTGAGTTGCGGCCCGGATCCAGACGTCTTGTCGCGCCTACTTGGACACACGCCAGCAGACCTCCATGCGACTTATGGCTCATGTGCGGCCAGGTACATTTTCGAGCTGCATGACAAATGTTCAGCAGACGACAGGGCTTTGGAATTTCGGTATCTTTTTTACAGGAACTGAAATGCTCTAAGGGTTGCATAATAACATCGAAATACCAAAGAAAAATTCTAAAAATCAAAAGAATGCTTGGTATAAAACATAAATACAATCTCTTTGCCTGTGGGAATGAAGAATGTTGGCGAGAAAAAAGCACCTCTTCATTTTGCTATCCGCCTTTGGTATCAAGTCTCCCCATCACAGACAACAGCGACATTCATTCAGCACTCTCTAAGTAATAAAATGTAGAAGTTCATTCTATGTTCCTTCTATTGCAGAGAACAGGGGTAACACCCCCTTGTTGCAAGAGGCGCCGCAACCGAACTGAGACCGCCCAAGGACCGGAAAATGATCATTCAACGAAATCCGTAGATAAAGAACGATCCACGCGTTGTGTGTGTTTTATTGTGTTTTGAAATCATACTTTTACAACGTGCACCAGTCTAACCGTGAAATAACATAAATCCAATGTCAATGCTGGTCGCTGTATGGCTGCTCAGCAATTGCCGTCTGGTACAATGGCGTCATATTTCCAAACCGGGCCCCAGTCGGGCAAAAACGAATGATATAGAAGACGCCAAAATACACAGAACGTAATAAAAACGAGTCATGGACATAATTTGTGTCTATTTCTAGGTATGTATTTTTTATTTTTCGTCACTCAAAACAGCCCAGTCGGGCCATGTCTTGGAGATGTGACCTAATCATAAGATGGGCACCGCCATTCAACTTTAAGCTCATCAACGGCTTTCCGCCGTGTGAGGCCAATTTTTGAGATACAGTTACAGTAGAAGCCAGTTAATTGCACAGCGAATTACCGCACACTTCTATTGCAAGGAATCCCCAAATCCCAAACAAGTGCTGTTCAGCTGGATAACTTCCCATTGTTGCACAACCCGGATAATTGCACGAAATACACTGGCAAAATGGTTGTGCAATTAAACGGCTTCTACTGCGCTAGTACACATTTCCATTTTGTGACACGTAGAATTATGCCACACAGATGACCTGTCAGGTGCACGGAAAACTAAGCGCTGACCCGCGTTCCTCCTCCGCTCCTTAGATCATCCCATATTGGTGACACAAATAAAGAAGAATATGTGCCACGTAATGTAATTACAATTTAGCTGCATGTAGATGGTAATTTGGTCTGCCCAAGGGTACGTCATTTATCATGCTCTCTCAGACAGGGAAGTCAAACTGTACATTGAGCTGTCTAGATAGCATAGAGAAGTCTGAGAACTGCTTTTGTTTCTAACTCGTTTTTTTTATTCCTAACTCGAATAGCAAAGAGAGCCAAGAAGTGTATTTTCCTCCCACTGCCGTTAGCTCTCGAGCTGTCGACATCTTGAAGATCTGTGCTGGGCTGTCTACATCTACCTTACGTCTTACGTCACAGTACCACGTCAGAAAACTATATGTACCTCTCCACTTTGTCAAAGCGCAATCACATAATATGAGAATAGATATCCGCGTTATTCTGTACACGTTTTCTCATAGCTACAATCCATCTATCCTCCAACTGGCAGACATTGCCAACAAACATGATATTTAGACAAGCTCTTTTACATATGTAACACCCAGTTTCTTTCACCATACACCGACAACCTCCCCACTCTCAACAAAGTACCAGCCCTAATCTTGTGCAAGGTACAACCGATGTTTTCCTGTGGCTGTGACGTCACATGGAGGGATGATTTGTTTGACAGTATGAAGTCTAGAGCTCTCCAGTGCCTCCTGCACATCGGGAGACCCAGCTAACGAATGGATCCAGTGATTGCCTGGTACCATGGCTAATGGTGTGTTTGGCTTGGGGGAGCTGATCTCTTACTCTAGAGTAGCCGTGATTTAGTTCCATAGGACTCGTTTCTGGGTAGCGTTTTGAAGTAATTTTTCTGGCTCTGCTGAGTGTATGTGAAAGGCTGACAATGTTTGAAGACAAAACTCCAAGAAAACCTTAAATTGAGAATAGACGTTTGATTCTATGCACTGCAAATGCAGGACTGTTGAGGTACTGGTCCTTGGGTGTGGCATCTGCATACACTGCTCGGCTACGGGTTGTTGATGATGATGGACATTTCGTAACTGACAATAATCAAGCTGAGTACAGAATTACTGCACCGAACAGACGCTTAGAAAGGTTTTACCTTTTTTTCTATGACATTGCGTCCAGCCGACTAACTGGCAGGAGGTAGTTGCAGGACTTTCCCTCAGGGTGATATTTATGTCACTGGTACTTGTGAGTAATGCCCTGAAACATCCTCTATAGCTCACAAGAGAGGCCCTTCGTCTTCGTTTGTCATGAAAGGTCGGCAGCCCACCGAAGACGAGTCTTGCTTTTTTTTCAGAAACGTTTTAAGCTTATTCTGCCGTCTTAATTTGCTACACGCCTATACATCATTGCTTTAGAGCTGCTCAGATGCGATGGGTGGTATTTGGATCCCTCCAATGCCTCCCACAAACACATCCATTATGCCGCCTCGCTGTTGTTTCTCCCGCCATGAGTTATCTCAACACCGCCGATTATGACAAAGCTTTATATTATTCCATGCTGGATATCTTATCCTGGCGCATTTTTCACTGATAATGTGATAAACCGGCGGTGCGCTGGCACTGAAGCGGGTCGCTGGGCGTGGCATCTGTTCCGGGAAAGCAGCGCAGTGTGGTCTATTTGGAAAACCTGAAGATACATTGTCATTACCTCAATGAAGGAGAGTAGGCATTGGTGGACCAGGTTTGGTATTCTGCTGACTGACGAAAAGCGTAACTCAAGAACGTAAATGAGTGAGTGAGTGAGTGAGTGAGTGTGTGAGTGAGTGAGTGAGTGAGTGTGTGAGTGAGTGAGTGAGTGAGTGAGTGAGTGAGTGAGTGAGTGAGTGAGTGAGTGAGTGAGTGGCAAGCTAAACTAGTACTGTAAGGCGCCGTGCACCAGTCCCATCGCTATGCCGCTAGCGCTTCTCTACTCCTAAAGCATCTCATCCAATAACTCGCCAGGCTTAAGTCTGTTCTCCCCATCAACGCTATCACACAGCACCGCCTCTTTGCGCGAGTTGAGCTACTCCTAAGAGATCAGACAGATATAGCAGTCTGGCTGGATGAGAAGAATTCCAATCAAGTGAAGCTTAAGTGAAAGAAAAGTCCCTTCCATTCTGCGCACGAGTTCAATGACCAGAAAGTTGATCTGCAAATGATTCAAATTGACAGGTGTGCCAAACGATAGAACAGTGAGAATGCACAGCGTTGTCAGAGATATTTGCTGGTCCCGGACATAAGGAGAAGAATACTTCTAGATGCATGGGACGGATTTGTATGCTGCTCGCGGTAGTGCCTCTTGATTTAGAAAAATGGCGCCTATTATCGACAAATTCGCACGAATTTGAAGATCAATTACATCGTCATCAACTGGCAGCTCCTAGCTGAACAGGTGTAACGTGAAAATATTGCCGTCGTGATTCATATACTTCATTTTCAGATAAGACTGTCGTCTATGGCCTTTAATAGCTTACCGGTGGGTGTGCGCGGTTTTAAAGGAACGATGCATCACAGAACTAATCAAAACATTTTATTGAAAATGGATGAAATTGAGGGGAAATTATTCCATAATCTTTTATTCAGCCCAGGTTCAGGGATTTCCCGCCACTAATACAGCGCATAAGGCCTTCTCTTAACTGTCTATCGATCGTTCGTAGTTGGCTCCAAATGTCTCTTTAAATCATCAAACGATGCTTTGTGTGGTCCCCACTTTAACATGAGTCTCACGTAGTCATAGGGTAGAGTCTATGCCTGCTCTGATTGAAGCTGACATCCAAGCATCACAAACCACGACCTGCTTTCAGTATTACCAGACACGTCACGGCGTACCGGCGGGGCGATGTTGATTATCAGAAATTGTCATACCCTCATAGTGCTAGAAATAGGCAAACGGGGACCACATTTGCGAAAGAATACAACATGTCATTTGTTTTGAAATCTATAAGCGACAAGAGACGGTGATATTGACGGATTTATGCAATAGCCAAGGTAGACATTATATAACACTAAGCAACCGTTTAATCAACTACAAATCGTTATGTTATTGCTAAGTAGAAGATAAGTATTCATGGCACACTAAATGTGCGGTGATGAGACTGTCTGGTCCCTCCGGTATTGACCATAGAGACTCGGTATATGCAAAATCAGAAGATAACAAACGGCCTTTAACGAATTTTTGCAAAGAGAGGTCTGCAATGATAACAGCTCCCATCCGTCATGTAGAGTCCTTGACCAAAAAGATTGCTAAACGGATGAACACCAGAACTACATGGTATATTTGGTATAGCAAGAGCGATGGGAGAGGGCAGTTGGCGCCGGCATCGCTGGGGTTTCAAGATGGCGGACTCCGATATTGGAAATAATGAAGTTATGGGCCGTCAAGAAAAATCTGTGCAACAATTACGGCCCGACTAAAAGGAGCCAAGGGACCCTGCCAGATCTATTGTGGACTGTTGTCCAAATCAAATATCCGCAAGGTTGACCGGATTATGTGGCGGGTGAGGATCCCCTTTGCCTTTCTGGACACCTATAGACATTCTCCTTGTCCTGGTCATGAGTCCGGGGCTTAGTGTAACCCTGATAGGTTGTGTTATTGTCTTTTCCAATTCCTTGAACTTGGAGAAGGGGCAGTTTTAATACAATAGATATGTCACGGCTAAAATATCGCCATGTATCCCGTTTGCAGCAGCACGGCGCCATGTGAAGTAGAACATTGTACTTAGCATGCTGAAAGCAGACATAAAGCAAAGAGGCTGAAGCCCTCCTATAACAGAAAAGAAATTCCGAGAGCTACTGGAGCTCGCAACACGCAACACGCAGTCGAAGAAGATGAAGAAAGACTGACTGCAGCTGCAGGCTGTTTCAACAACTGCAGATGCAGAAACCAGAGGATGATGATGATGGATAAGTTTTGGAAAGAAACGAAAAAGGAGAAGTGACACATCAATACTGAAGGAGCAAATCAAGACATCAGACATCATTACTACTAGTAGTGTGTGAGGATATCCCTCCGCTATCGACACGAGTCGCACAGCTCATTACCGTACCGCAGCACCACATGCACGTCTCGTGCTCCTTGTACAGGCGAGAAATTGAACGTTGATCCCCTGACCCCGACCGTGAGATGCCAGTCAGGTCAGCTGAGGCAGACCGCATAACAGGGCAATGACCGCCGAACTTAGGTGTGCAGTGGTAGTGAAGAACGGGGGGCAATATCGCCAACTTTCAAGGTTTGCAAGAAAACGCCTGTGAGATCTCTGAGACGTATAGTTGACCCTAAGTCGCTATTTCCGTCATACCAGTGAATCTTCACGTTTTATTACTGCCCGAAGGTGACCCTATATGGGAGATTAGAAAATGAACGCCAGCTGAAGCGCACTTAAGTCTGTGATACAATGCTTTTAGAGCGATAAACCAACCAGAAGCCGCGCGCCATGGCGGGAAATATTTACGAGCTCTGGCGCTTGTAAGGCGGTTTTACGCTCCGCTTCAGGTGGTTTCATTACCCAGCCACAATAGATTAACGTATGGCGAGGAAGAAATGCGAATATTGGATGTAGCCGAAGGGAATGACCATGGTAGATCACAATAAGCAGGGGGCATTCAAGGTTAACGGTAGTGGTGACGCTATGGAAAAAATAATGATCTTAAGATATGTTATAAAACTGATAGTCTCCGGTGACCTGGTATGGAAATACCTTCACGGTGATGGGAGGATTATTTTGTTATGGTGGGAATATTACGACATTGCGTACAAAATCAATGAGTTGTTCCCTGGTGATAGCAACGGTCTATAAGGTACATGTTACATCACCCTAGGGAGAACACTGTCTATAAAAGTGCAGTTAATGACCCTGTACATGCCTGCACTGAGTGAAGTGCACTTGTCCCCAGAAATGGGACGACGTTCTGTATTTGGCGTTGGCCGTAAACTAGCTTGGTTATTGCTAAACTGTATCGATATTCTTATGCCTCCCGCTTCCCCATTTAGCCTGGACCAACTTAGTAACGAAAATAAGGTGGTTGGTTCTGGAGCCCAGCACCAACTATATGGTTACAAGTGTGCAGTTATGACTCAATGAGTCCCTAAATATTGCTATCAACAGTATAACAGCATCTTCAACGTATAGATACTAGTAAGTCCAACAGGGATCACTCACTCACTTTTCTACCATGGAGCCATGACGCGAAATCTTATAAATGACTCGAGCGTCTTCAGACTATTATACTAGTCTAGAATATTCTATGATATATATATAGAGAGTGACTGAGGTTTGTTTTAGCCCAACACCTGTTTTGACATTTGGCACATTCCGACCCACACAAAGGGCAAACGTCATGTAGCGGCTCCAGAAGGGCGATCACTCCTACGCTATTTCTGAATATATACATCAAAGCAACACACTCCTTTTCCATATAGAAGCACGCGAATTGCGTATTCAGAGTAAAATTATAGCATATCGTATTAATTTAAAAAAAATAAGATTTGAAAACAACACTATATATTCATTAGGTACATGAATATCAAAACGTCAGCCATATTTTTATTCTCACGTTCGCAACAAGAGAATTGGAATAAATCCGGCAAGGGTCTGAATTGCCAATGACTCAAACAATTGTTATCAATAGATCAAGCAAACAGCCAATCAATCAATCAATCAATCAAATTGTTTATTGAAAAAAAAAACAAGAAACCTGCAGCCATACACTTCTTTAACTATGGCTGTAAATAGTAACACTGAATTAAGAAAATCGATTTGAAATTCTTAATTACACATGAAGAATTAATTTTGCATATTACATGTACATAAATTGACATATTTGTAGCATGCAACACTGCCTGCATATCACGATGGGTAATCCTCCCATTCGTCCTCTGCCTGACTGTGTTTATCCGTGATAGACACGCGCCAGGCACGCCGTAATGGTGTTTACTGGGACTGGGCTGGAGTTCAGTAATTTGTCTGTTTTGATCCCAGCAGTGCAATTCGCGGACTGCTCTGTCAAGATAATCGCTTCACCTAAGCCGAATACTCGTCACCATGGCAACGGCACCATCAAACCAACGTCCTTCTCTTTAAACCTCAAGTTGTCGTTATCTTGAGTACGCCTCCCAGACAACTCGTTATCAAGTTCAATACTGACTAAACTTCTGCCATGAGTTAGACATTCTGGCAGCACCATAACAACAGCGACATCCTAGCTAGCTCGTCTGTCACAGGTCTCTGTGCCACCGGAAAATGAATTTTTCACGCAACGCAACCATTTCAGACTGTTTTAGCGGGCCAACTCCGTGCAAGATGTATCTTGATTACCCCGGCACTTAACCCTCGAGTGGAGGCTGACTCGGTGCCACTTCCTGGCGGAGAAAGCGAAGAAGCGACCGCATCTCATCTCTGGGAAAACTATCGAGGACGTGCAAGAACAAAATGGATGGATAAAATCACAGCAATATGGGATAGGAGAAAAATCCACTATTCCCAAAGTAACTCTCAAAGATTGGAGAAATGCGAAGACGGTGAAAAGGACGTAGGCAACATACCGACGCATGTTTTCTATTATTCACCTTGTTGCAGCTTGCGCGATTAAATATATGTATAATTATCGACTTTCAAATCAATACCTGTAAAGCGTGGGTCGTGTTACAAATACTGAGATCGATTCATTTTACCACACGACTCACTAAATCTGCGCCTGGAGAAAGGTTTTACCACTCAGCAGCAGGTAAACTCCACAGCGCACGGCACCGGCAAATGGTTTAGTGCAGGAGCTCTTGTCGCGTCTGACACCTCTGCGGCCTCGACTGCCAAACCAACAACATACCCGCCACCAGGCCTTTTACGGCGGGTATGGAGTGTAGAATTCGGCAAATATAAGTAGAAAATTGGCCAGGACACTCAGTCTGCAGGATGTCACATTTCCCCCTTTGCCTGGCAAATGAAGCCCTGTGGTGGACGCACACAGGTCTGTAAATACTCGTACAATGTAGTCTGTCTATAGCCAGGCTAGTTTGGTACAGACTATCAGCACCACACCTGCAGATCAGACCGGTGCGAGTCGGTGCGCAGACACCAGGATTAGCTGTGTGCACACCGTTATGTGATGCCTTAATTAAACCGTGACTAACCGCACGCCGATATGACTTAGCGTCAACACGGGCTTGATAAACAGACGAGTTATTTCTGGAGGAGGCGCTCTCTCGCTTATTTATGAATCCACTCAATACGCGATCTCAAGTCTCGGCGAAATCTCGCTATATTCAGTATACGGTACGTCGGAATTGCATCTAACAGACATAGTGTGCCACTGCTTTCAGGGGCTTGAACAATCGTGTAATGTCGCTCTTGTACATGTGATGATCATACGGTAGTTTTGTTTTGAAAAATTACGCAGACTCACTGTTAAGACAGTTGTTTGATACATTGGCCCATGGATGTTTTGTTTTAGTATGTTTGTGAAGGCAGAGGTAATCGCATGGAATAGTTGATCGTATGAGACTGACATTCTTCGGACTAAATAGATTCCTTGCATTGTTAAAATGTAATATGAATAATATTTACAGCTTCACTCTAAACAAGACTACACTCCACACAAAAACTGAATAGTAGGTGCGCCAAGCACTTCTCTACGGAATCCGTCCACTGCTACACATCTTATTAAGATGAGATGGAAAACGGAGAACATACCCATAAAAAGATTTCATCAATGAATTTGGTGCCAACAAAACCGTTTTCATTTTGAAACTATATCATATAAGGCCTTTTACCTTTGGACAACTCTGGCAGCCCCCGCTATACAGGTTTGTGCAGATTGATGTAAAATATTCGTCTATTACTCTTTTAGGGAGAAACTAGGACAGCACTATAACATAGACTTACGTTGGGCGGTCCGGTAACAGCGGTGGTACGGAGGTTTCTTGCACCAGCCAATTTCTACATTTGGAGGCGCTCCTTGCCTTGCAAGCCGCCTACAGTATGAGTTATAGTGTAGAGCAGTCTTGACGGCATTCCTCGCAGAGTGAACTGCCGCCCTGTGCACCTGGCTCCGTGTGTGTCTGTACATCTAGCAGAGCCGTACCGGCAGTATCAGCGCATTCTGACGGAGGTGGCGATGTCCTATCAGCAGTACGCCTGCATATGCACCGTTAACACACGCCCGAGGCGCCGGGATCTGCGCGCCGCTCCGAGCTGACGTGCGTGGAAATCTGACGAGCGCCTCCCGACGCCGCTGAAAAGCAGTTTAGTTAGGAGGGCAGGAAGGTCTGCCTGTTGATGCGGTGAAACACTTTAGCCGGCCGTCCCGCTGTACGTCCCACACGGGGGTGTCGGTCACGGGCACAGAGTCCCTCGGTGGTGGCAGACACACCAACAACACAGACCTGACGCTCAGCCGGATTCTCCCCCTTCTCAAACGGATAAATTAGGCTGGGGCTTGCTCTCAAATGTCAGCGCCGGTGATGTGCAATAAGGCGCACTGTCTTCATACAGAATGCCGAATCACGGGCAAATCCTTACCAGACTAAAACCGCTGGCGAGCCTTAGCCCGCTCCACAGCCGACAGAATTAGGTATGGGCACGTAGTGGATAATAATTTTTGAAATGTCATTCGCTCACTTTCACCCAACTGAAGGTCAGAATTCATTAAAAGCACAAAGCGTGAAAATTCCATCTATTCCCCCGAGAAAAGGGCGACCTCCTGTGGAGACAAGTGAAGTGCACTATTTACTTCAGCAGTGAAATGTTTGAAGGACATGTGTGGGTGTGTTGTAATCATTTTCAAAGCAATTTACAAAGAAAACTGTGTGGATATAAACATCTCGGTTTTTTTTATCAGGAGTTCTTTATATCTTTATCAAAGCAAAAACGCTCCGAAAAGGAGCAACTGTGGTCTGTGACCCAGCGAGTAGTGTTTCAGCACCAGGGACAGCACTACTGGGCGGTTTTTGTCTGATCCTTAACTACTCGTCTGTTCCACCAATCTCTAGTCTTTATGATGATAGACTTTATTACCGACGATTATGACAAGTGTGATATGTATGTGTATACAAAATAAATTAATGGAAAGGTAAACCACACCTCTTGACACGTCGACAGTTGAAACAGTGCTTGAATTTTGAAGTCTGCAAATGTAATTATTTTTTGTTATTGGTTTATTTGTTTGACCTTTGTGACATGCAGACATAATGACCTATATGGCGCCTCAAGGGGATCGTCGTTTACGTCGATAAGCATTCGAATCAATATAAATTCCAACGACTGTACATGCGTGGTAACACGCGTGGCCATATTGATAGGCGGGTCTAATGACTGCACAAATATATAGAGAAAAGTAGATGAGAGGCATACCGAAGTGATTCAGTGTCCACTTTATCCTTTGAATAATGTCGTATTCTATGGAGAGCTCCTCTGGTGATGCAATTTTTTTTCATTCCTAATCATGAACCTTACTTTGCGTCCTTGGCATCATCAACCTTCCCCCGCAGGAAAGTCTTGTTTTCCAAGGGCTATAGGAGTTTATCATGCGCCAGGATAGTCCGTCTGGGACGATTGTAGACAGTACCCGGGTCGGGGGTCATAACTCTGCTGGGTCCTGGTTTGTCATGAACATACATCTTATAGTACGACTTCGTTATTCTCTTGTCAGTATGCTTGGGATTTTCAGAGAGGACTGATCAACCAGACTACCACTCTAAGGTACATTCTATGGAATAGGGAAGGTGAATAAAAAAGATGAGGCACCAGCACGATTCTCGTTCTTACAGACTTGTCATTCTCTCGTTGAAACTGAGCAGACGACTAAAACACAGTCCTAAAGTATCCCTAAGCCATCAGGGTACTTTTACGCAACAGCTCACGAATACATGGCAGCCATTTTAGTTTCTTGCCCACTGTAAAATTCCGAAAAAAGGAGACAATTCATTATTTGACCGAGATGTCATTAAGGGATTAATCTGAGACAAATGGACGATGGGAGAGCGCTTGATGCTAATGTGCTCGGAACAGGAATAAAGTGGAAGTGCGGGACAAATGATATGCTTCTCTCCGTATCACCAGCATCGGACATAGAAATATTTCTTACGTGAAGAAAAATAGCAAAGATAGATGTTTCCTGTAGTTTTCAAAACCAGGAATACTGCTGAGACGGACAGTGACAGCGTAAAGGTTTTGTAAATCAGGGGTGCTGGGGAGCCCCAGCCAATCACATCAGCGTAATGGAATGATATAGGGCCTTTGCCCGGAAGCGGATATGACGGCACGATCGATCAAAGAGTGTTGATCTCGTCCCACGGGAAGAAACGGCGAATGCAGGTCTCGTTCCCAACAAGTACCAATCATGTATATCGACCTATTCACCGCAAAATTACTTACCGCACTTGTTGCTAAATTTGTAGCATATAAAATGAATGATCCAGCCACGATGAGTATTTGTCTTTGCCTATTCCGTATGAGGGTCCACTTTTTCACGCGTTACGCGCAATATAATGCTCTGTGATTCACTTTGAGTAGTTTTGTAATTGTTTCACTCACTCGAAAGAACAAAATGTTAAGAGAACGCTCCTAATGTTAAAATCAGACGCTCATTTTTGTTCTTTTTCAAAAGATGTTACATTGGTTATCCACGGATTTCAGGCCCCTTTCCACTAACGGCCACTGAGCCTCTGCTGAGCGACCAAACAGCAGCAAGCGGCAGTTATGTGTCCCAATATGATACAAGATATAAAAGTATAATTCAAAAGACTACAAAGCACAAGAATGTGTAAAAAATCGATCTTAAATTCGTTGAGCAATCTTTTAGATCGTTGTTCACTTAGTGGCAGGTAGCGCGCGGTCGCAGCCCTTGGGGAAAAGATGAAATGACGATAAGAGGCCACATATGACACCTCCATACTCATATTGTCTTCACGATGCCAAGGTCTTCGCGCCTTTATACCCTATGATAACAGGAAGAAGCACCGCTGGTTCTACTTTCTTAAGTCACGGATTGACGCATCCACGTCGGCATATTGTTGATTGCAGCGGTCTATTCGGTAAGGCACTATGTCGGCTTACCAACAGATGGTATTATAGCTTGTTTATCACGTAATGGGTGGATTACAGCTGTTAGTGGACGATGCTATTGCTGGGAGGGGGTGTCACAGCCGTTATGGGCGATGTCATGTTCTCAGCTATTAGTGGACGATGCCATGGCCGGGGATGGGGCCATAAGGTGAAATCGTTCCGAGGAAAAGCTGTGCATGGTCTGTAACCCAGCAAGTAGTCCTTCAGCACCAAGGACAGTAACACTGGCTTTTTATACCTGGTCTTTTTAAAACTGCTCGTCTGTTCCATCCTGTTAACATGAATATGTTGCATACCAAGATACACTAATAATTAACAATACACCGTTCATTTTCTCAGTCTATTCTCTCCTCCCCGTCACCTTATCACCCTGCACCCAACGCCTCATTACCCCGACAATCCATGGCGAATTGTCGGTACTGCAGTTGAACATCAGCCGAAATTTGTATGACCTTCACGCCGTTGGATGTTGAGTGAGCACACATAACGTGAACAGGGTCAGCCAGACGACTCACACGCCCCGCCTGAGAATCAGCAGATGTACAAAGAAGAGGTGTTGGATACCTTATATTGTTTAACCGTATGCCTTCATACTCAGTTTACTTTCACAAGGTACTGCGATATCGGTATAATGTGCGATGTACATCGTGATATCTGGTTAGTTACGGCAAAAGGACGGCTACTGTCTTAAAGTCATGATCAACTATACAAACAAAAAGACGTGGGTACAAATGGATTAGCTTACATAAAAGTACTTGTTACGTTTAAAGTATTGTTTATACTACAGACTCTAAATTCTAATCATTAGTTGGCGTACACGAATTTACGTATTTGTAAACAGTTAGATATGTCTCCTGGGACTCCTCCTTGAATGTGAATAAAGAAGGTCATCGAAAGGTGACATCCAAATATTCATGACAGCGTGGTCACCTTACATCCTAAGCCAGCCATTCCATAGTCATTACTTATAATGCCGGACGCGGTTCAGGTGTTCAACTAGATTGGTCCATCAAGGGCACGGAAGCCCCAAACGTAGACTATTTTCAAGCCATGCCTCTATGACCTATCACACAAAATTAACTCTCCCAGGTCGCACAGCTTAGTCTCAACTTTTCAAAATCATTGAAGAGGGCAGATTTACTGTCATTGGAGATTACATCAATGTTGTACATGTACGTCTAAAAATGGGAACAATTAATCGATTTAGCGGTACACAGACTATTAATGCGTCACTGAATAAAAGTGGCAATTTCCCATGCATACTGAGTGTATTTGTGTGTTCATCCGTCTGTCTGTTTGTTTGTTTGTTCGTTCGTTCAGACCTCGACGATGCTTAGTGGCACATACATGTAGGGTAGCAAGTATCCTGGCTGTTTTAGTATGAGATTTAATAGCGTTTTTTTCGGGGGGGGGGGGTAGTAGACCCTCCGGTCCCTTAACACGTGCTCAATGTACCTCTTCTAGCAAGGGATCCCCATTTTACGTATCTTTCAGGTACAGCCCCAACCGAGATGCCTTTCCCAGGATTGAACTGGGGCCTAAATAGAACTCGGAGCTCAATCGTGAGCCTGCTAGCTACCAGTTGGTCTACAGGGACACCCCTCCGTCTGTCTGTCTCTGCGTTCCAACAATTTAAGCAAAATCTGTCCTTACAAACCATTCTTATGTGAACAAGTTGACAATGTGATGATATAACATGGGCATTATCTCGAGATAAGATTTGCAACACCAAAACTACATCGCCGTGAAATTGCATTGATAAGATCAGAGGTTCATGTTGGGGTGACACTACGAGATCTTCTGGTGTGAATATTGTAACAGTTCCAGGAATGTTTCACGCCGGGGAAAACTGTTCTGGGTTTGTTTATTACATCAGCTGCAGATATCTGTCTGGGCACGGACTCACCCTGTTCTTTTTTATCCTCACTTACCCACCTCTCAACGACTTTAGAATTATAATTATTTTCTGTTCACTGACTTCCGGGCTTCCTGGAAAATCCTCCATTCAACTGGTAAAATTATTCCACCTCCATCGTCCACATTCTACCTTCTATACAGCGATATTCATGAAGTAATTCCACTATCCCTCGTCTCTTGAAGCATCTGACACCAGCAGACATGGGGAAGCTATGAAATCTTTCAACTTTAAACCGTCTTTATGTATTCTATGACCTTGTGTCAAGTTAAGCCATGAGGGAGCACCTGAATTGTGGGCAGGTTGTTTCGCACAAAGTCAGACGTCACTGGTAAGGCGTCAGGGCGCCGATGGATACCTGAACCCAGCAGCATACGGGCAGCTGGCTTCCGGAAAGACGGGATGATAGTGCTTCTACTTCAGGGATATAAACTCGTCTTCTTTTGAATGATAGATGTACAGTATATGTCTGTTCACGGTATTTGTACTCCGTGCGTTTTAGCAAAGCGCTGGATGACTTAACCCTTGACTGACGTTTGAGCTAGATTTAAGCTGACAATAATACTTACACATATGGAATCATTCAGTCATTACCCAATTAACAAATTAATGACATAGTTGATTAAAACAGTTCGTGGAAGGAAATGTTTGGCCGCGAGCAATCTATCATTGCTAAGCTTAATTCTGCGTCACCATATCGTATCCCCACAAGTTTGGTAAAGAATTTTGAATTAATTGACTGTGCGGTCGGGCAAAGCCCTTGTCGTTGATGTGGAACCAAATGATAAGTGTCTTTTCCGGGGCGAAATCTAATGTCTAAAAGGATAATTGATCTTGTAGAATCTCCCAGCATCCCCGAAAAGACGAACAGAGACATTACGGGGGGTTGGCGTGCAGGGTAACGCCACTGGCGCAAAGAATGGCTGTTACTTAGTTTATACCTTATCTTCGGGCGGCTTCAAAATTACCAGACTGTTTCGCCATCGATCATTCAAAATTACCTGTACTGCAGCTCATTCGACAGCAACCATCTATCCTATTTTGGGCAGGAAATTGACCACTGAGCCGAAAGATTTCCTGGTAGGCTTGGGTCAGCTCCTGGTGGGATTTCAGACACGCTGCACCGAATCCTTAACAACGTCTCGTTAGACCAAGCATCATTCCACACCAATACTCAAACGATCCTCAAGGATCAATTCTTCCACCACTATATAATGCGTCAAAACTTTTCAAAGTGATGTTTATCAAATTAAAATCTTTTCATTCAGATTCAATCGTGGCCGTGGAGGAATACGTGAGCACCAACTTGTGCTTGGCGAGGCCTTATATGAGTGGACTGTTGCGCAGTGGTAGTTGGTATTTGATGTTGATGCCGTGGGAGGATTTTGGTATCCTGGCTATCCAACTTTCATTGGGTGGAACAATTCAGTTCTTTTTTCGTGCGTAATAGTGAAAATCAGCAAACTTACGGCTCGCCTCCCCTAGGTAAGGCTGGGATATTGCAGTGGTAATGATATTGTGGTGTATCTCTGTCCCTGCAGGCATACAGGTCGCCGAACAGAGGATGAGAGTGGTATGAAAGCTAGAAAGATAAAGATAGACACTGCACTTTGCATGAATAACTTACAAGTTGTAACGATGTAGTAGCCGATATCAGATTCTCTTGCCCCTACCGAGGGAAGACACAGATTTGGCATATCGCGTCAGACCACCGCGAGGTGTAGTTGAGCTTTCTAAGCTATATATATATAAACGCTGCATATCTCCTCTACGTGTAGAGTCTTAGGCTGCACAAATACATTTGAAGCATGTTTTCCACCCCGGCAACGAGTAGACATAAGCTTGTAGAATGAGTTGTGTCTCCGATTGGGTCAATTACTCCAAATAACAAGTTTCCAATTAGACTATTCCCCACAGATCGACTTATTTACCTGGTAACTAGTCATTTTTCTGCCAAACCAGTAATTTCAACAATACCTCAGGCCGGTTCCCAAAGAGAAAAGATCGTAGCAAATAGCAATAAATGTCATAACTCTGATATGATTCCATACATTTATGATTATTGTTTGCAATAATCTGTGGACAGCGTTGTAACACATATGAAAAATTGCCTCATCTAACGTTACTTTTGTTGCTTTGTGAGAGACAAATGCTAATACATTGTTAGTTTTGGCATTGGGCGTGTAGTTTGTGAAAACATTATTTTTGTCCAAATTTCTGCCAATGTTTACTTGGCTGTCCGCTAGATACCTGGGCTAAAAACAAAAACCTTTCTGCAAAACCATGGAGCAACCTAATCTCAAAGCAGATACTACGGTAGCATAAGCTAGTATCAAAAGCTGCCAGAGGACTATGAGAGGAGTGAAGCCTTAGTGTGTCTCCGATGCCCGTCTGACTCTCTTTGGTCGGCTATACTCCTTTGCCTGCTTTGATAGTACTAGTATCTTATGGCACCGAAGTATCTACTTGGAGATTAGGAGCAACCAACTTGGATGCAATGCAAGACGGCTAATAAGGTTCCGGGTCGGAGTTCAAATCTGACCGGAGTTGGCGGAAGGGTGGTGTAATAGGCCGGAAGTGCGCTGTTGTCTCCCTAACTTTTGCTCCCTATGGCTTGGTGATCGTTATAGCTGAGCATAGATTTGTCGTATTTTCTGAAAAGCCCGTGGGTTGTATTGTTTTTGTGCGAGGAGTAGTTGGTCGGCCAGCGAAACCATTTTTGTATTAGTCCGCTGCAACGGTGATGCGGTTTTTTCGCCTGATGACCCAAATAGCGGCGTTTTTCATGCGATTTCGAAGAAATGACGTCATCGGAGATTGCAAAAAAGTTATCACATGGAATTTTTTTATTTTCATTTTACACAAACATGAAGAATTTAGCTTCTCTACCACGTAGGCCGTTATCCTGGGAAAATTCGTTTTTTCCAAGCAGCTTCGATCAAAAAAGTGTTAAAAAATGATAGTTTTCGGGTCCAAAATTAAAATTTTACTACATATTCTAACCAAAATAGAGAGGCAACAGACGGTACCAATAGGTTTGTCGGAAAGAGACAGTAAACGGCTTTCCGCCATATTGATTAAGTTTCGCGTCCTACGTTTACTAGCGGAACTGTAGCCCTTCGGCCTGAGGCTGCCCGCCAACCTCCGAAATCGTAAAAGAAACTCCGGTCCGATACCTTAATAGGGCGGCGCTTGTACCTTATATGACGTCATAGATGACGTAATTTCGACGCATTTTAAAGTTTCCATCAGATGTCGTTATATTGTGTAAAAACAAACACCGTTTTTCATTTTTCTAGTTAAAAAGTCAGCATATTCATGTACAGGCCCTAGGCGCCCCCCTCCCCCTTTTTCACCCCCCCCCCCTTAGAACTACCATTACGGGCAACTTTAATCGATTCTGGCGGGCAGAATTTTCCAAAATCATATCTTTCTCTATGTCATTTGATTGGAGCCGACCTCTGTCGTTCACCTATCGCATATGTTCGCGATGCCGTGCATTAGTATGACTTAAATGGGCATTAAAGCTGAAATCTTGGTGCTTTAAGCCCTAACTTAAGGAGAAACTGGGTTTACTGACTTTCGGTTCATAGCTCCTTAACGCGGCGATCTTTTTTTCTTTCGGTGGTATGTAGTAATAGCCTATTAAAAGCACTACACATCTTTGCCGCGCTTATTCCAACTGCCCGCTTCTAGCGCCGACAATAAGATCCAGTTTGTGCTTTGCACTGTGTAAGAATGCATTCTTGCACACATTTGGGGCGCATTGTGCTTCTTAAGGGGCCGTTCACGGCGAAGTAGTTAAGAGTTTGGTGTCGGACGCGTTTGATTCTGAAAGTGTGAGATCTGGTCTACTGCTCCATGTCAAAATCTGGCACATTCTTCATTTTACTTACAAGCGACGAACTTAAAACGCGACCCCCTGCTGTTTTCCTTGAGCAACCTCTGACGTCACTCCGTGACGTCAGCGATGCCAACTTTTAAAGACGGTTTTCTACCGATGTGTAGCACCGAAACGACGGAGAGTGCACATACTTTCCCGGACAAGTTTATGGGCAGACTTTGCACCCCATTTTATCCGTTTTCAGAAAAGCGATGTCAGAAAAAAGCATGTTTTTTAATGTTTCTGTATTATAACGTAGGTTCAATATGCATCTAGGCTTGATAGCCTCAAAATACAGTGTTTTTGACCTGACTTTAAACCGCTCCTGTGGGAAAAGTAACCATCGGAGACAAACCAAATTTGGATATATGGTAGATATGAACTTTTTAAGTAATAAAAATACATATTGAGAAAAAATGTCCCTCTTAAGGTTCCGGGTCGGAGTTCAAATCTGACCGGAGTTGGCGGAAGGGTGGTGTAATAGGCCGGAAGTGCGCTGTTGTCTCCCTAACTTTTGCTCCCTATGGCTTGGTGATCGTTATAGCTGAGCATAGATTTGTCGTATTTTCTGAAAAGCCCGTGGGTTGTATTGTTTTTGTGCGAGGAGTAGTTGGTCGGCCAGCGAAACCATTTTTGTATTAGTCCGCTGCAACGGTGATGCGGTTTTTTCGCCTGATGACCCAAATAGCGGCGTTTTTCATGCGATTTCGAAGAAATGACGTCATCGGAGATTGCAAAAAAGTTATCACATGGAATTTTTTTATTTTCATTTTGCACAAACATGAAGAATTTAGCTTCTCTACCACGTAGGCCGTTATCCTGGGAAAATTCGTTTTTTCCAAGCAGCTTCGATCAAAAAAGTGTTAAAAAATGATAGTTTTCGGGTCCAAAATTAAAATTTTACTACATATTCTAACCAAAATAGAGAGGCAACAGACGGTACCAATAGGTTTGTCGGAAAGAGACAGTAAACGGCTTTCCGCCATATTGATTAAGTTTCGCGTCCTACGTTTACTAGCGGAACTGTAGCCCTTCGGCCTGAGGCTGCCCGCCAACCTCCGAAATCGTAAAAGAAACTCCGGTCCGATACCTTAATAGGGCGGCGCTTGTACCTTATATGACGTCATAGATGACGTAATTTCGACGCATTTTAAAGTTTCCATCAGATGTCGTTATATTGTGTAAAAACAAACACCGTTTTTCATTTTTCTAGTTAAAAAGTCAGCATATTCATGCACAGGCCCTAGGCGCCCCCCTCCCCCTTTTCACCCCCCCCCCCCCCTTAGAACTACCATTACGGGCAACTTTAATCGATTCTGGCGGGCAGAATTTTCCAAAATCATATCTTTCTCTATGTCATTTGATTGGAGCCGACCTCTGTCGTTCACCTATCGCATATGTTCGCGATGCCGTGCATTAGTATGACTTAAATGGGCATTAAAGCTGAAATCTTGGTGCTTTAAGCCTAACTTAAGGAGAGACTGGGTTTACTGACTTTCGGTTCATAGCTCCTTAACGCGGCGATCTTTTTTTCTTTCGGTGGTATGTAGTAATAGCCTATTAAAAGCACTACACATCTTTGCCGCGCTTATTCCAACTGCCCGCTTCTAGCGCCGACAATAAGATCCAGTTTGTGCTTTGCACTGTGTAAGAATGCATTCTTGCACACATTTGGGGCGCATTGTGCTTCTTAAGGGGCCGTTCACGGCGAAGTAGTTAAGAGTTTGGTGTCGGACGCGTNGATTGCTGACTTTTTACTAGAAAATGAAAAACGGTGTTTACTTTTTACACAATATAACGACATCTGATGGAAACTTTAAAATGCGTCGAAATTACGTCATCTATGACGTCATATAAGGTACAAGCGCCGCCCTATTAAGGTATCGGACCGGAGTTTCTTTTACGATTTCGGAGGTTGGCGGGCAGCCTCAGGCTGAAGGGCTACAGTTCCGCTAGTAAACGTAGGACGCGAAACTTAATCAATATGGCGGAAAGTCGTTTACTGTCTCTTTCCGACAAACCTATTGGTACCGTCTGTTGCCTCTTTATTTTGGTTAGAATATGTAGTAAAATTTTAATTTTGGACCCGAAAACTATCATTTTTTAACACTTTTTTGATCGAAGCTGCTTGGAAAAAACGAATTTTCCCAGGATAACGGCCTACGTGGTAGAGAAGCTAAATTCTTCATGTTTGTGTAAAATGAAAATAAAAAAATTCCATGTGATAACTTTTTTGCAATCTCCGATGACGTCATTTCTTCGAAATCGCATGAAAAACGCCGCTATTTGGGTCATCAGGCGAAAAAACCGCATCACCGTTGCAGCGGACTAATACAAAAATGGTTTCGCTGGCCGACCAACTACTCCTCGCACAAAAACAATACAACCCACGGGCTTTTCAGAAAATACGACAAATCTATGCTCAGCTATAACGATCACCAAGCCATAGGGAGCAAAAGTTAGGGAGACAACAGCGCACTTCCGGCCTATTACACCACCCTTCCGCCAACTCCGGTCAGATTTGAACTCCGACCCGGAACCTTAAGAGGGACATTTTTTCTCAATATGTATTTTTATTACTTAAAAAGTTCATATCTACCATATATCCAAATTTGGTTTGTCTCCGATGGTTACTTTTCCCACAGGAGCGGTTTAAAGTCAGGTCAAAAACACTGTATTTTGAGGCTATCAAGCCTAGATGCATATTGAACGTACGTTTTAATACAGAAACATTAAAAAACATGCTTTTTTCTGACATCGCTTTTCTGAAAACGGATAAATGGGGTGCAAAGTCTGCCCATAAACTTGTCCGGGAAAGTATGTGCACTCTCCGTCGTTTCGGTGCTACACATCGGTAGAAAACCGTCTTTAAAAGTTGGCATCGCTGACGTCACGGAGTGACGTCAGAGGTTGCTCAAGGAAAACAGCAGGGGGTCGCGTTTTAAGTTCGTCGCTTGTAAGTAAAATGAAGAATGTGCCAGATTTTGACATGGAGCAGTAGACCAGATCTCACACTTTCAGAATCAAACGCGTCCGACACCAAACTCTTAACTACTTCGCCGTGAACGGCCCCTTAAGAAGCACAATGCGCCCCAAATGTGTGCAAGAATGCATTCTTACACAGTGCAAAGCACAAACTGGATCTTATTGTCGGCGCTAGAAGCGGGCAGTTGGAATAAGCGCGGCAAAGATGTGTAGTGCTTTTAATAGGCTATTACTACATACCACCGAAAGAAAAAAAGATCGCCGCGTTAAGGAGCTATGAACCGAAAGTCAGTAAACCCAGTCTCTCCTTAAGTTAGGCTTAAAGCACCAAGATTTCAGCTTTAATGCCCATTTAAGTCATACTAATGCACGGCATCGCGAACATATGCGATAGGTGAACGACAGAGGTCGGCTCCAATCAAATGACATAGAGAAAGATATGATTTTGGAAAATTCTGCCCGCCAGAATCGATTAAAGTTGCCCGTAATGGTAGTTCTAAGGGGGGGGGGGGTGAAAAGGGGGAGGGGGGCGCCTAGGGCCTGTACATGAATATGCTGACTTTTTAACTAGAAAAATGAAAAACGGTGTTTGTTTTTACACAATATAACGTGGAAACTTTAAAATGCGTCGAAATTACGTCATCTATGACGTCATATAAGGTACAAGCGCCGCCCTATTAAGGTATCGGACCGGAGTTTCTTTTACGATTTCGGAGGTTGGCGGGCAGCCTCAGGCTGAAGGGCTACAGTTCCGCTAGTAAACGTAGGACGCGAAACTTAATCAATATGGCGGAAAGTCGTTTACTGTCTCTTTCCGACAAACCTATTGGTACCGTCTGTTGCCTCTTTATTTTGGTTAGAATATGTAGTAAAATTTTAATTTTGGACCCGAAAACTATCATTTTTTAACACTTTTTTGATCGAAGCTGCTTGGAAAAAACGAATTTTCCCAGGATAACGGCCTACGTGGTAGAGAAGCTAAATTCTTCATGTTTGTGTAAAATGAAAATAAAAAAATTCCATGTGATAACTTTTTTGCAATCTCCGATGACGTCATTTCTTCGAAATCGCATGAAAAACGCCGCTATTTGGGTCATCAGGCGAAAAAACCGCATCACCGTTGCAGCGGACTAATACAAAAATGGTTTCGCTGGCCGACCAACTACTCCTCGCACAAAAACAATACAACCCACGGGCTTTTCAGAAAATACGACAAATCTATGCTCAGCTATAACGATCACCAAGCCATAGGGAACAAAAGTTAGGGAGACAACAGCGCACTTCCGGCCTATTACACCACCCTTCCGCCAACTCCGGTCAGATTTGAACTCCGACCCGGAACCTTAAGAGGGACATTTTTTCTCAATATGTATTTTTATTACTTAAAAAGTTCATATCTACCATATATCCAAATTTGGTTTGTCTCCGATGGTTACTTTTCCCACAGGAGCGGTTTAAAGTCAGGTCAAAAACACTGTATTTTGAGGCTATCAAGCCTAGATGCATATTGAACCTGCGTTATAATACAGAAACATTAAAAACATGCTTTTTTCTGGCATCGCTTTTCTGAAAACGGATAAAATGGGGTGCAAAGTCTGCCCATAAACTTGTCCGGGAAAGTATGTGCACTCTTCGTCGTTTCGGTGCTACACATCGGTAGAAAACCGTCTTTAAAAGTTGGCATCGCTGACGTCACGGAGTGACGTCAGAGGTTGCTCAAGGAAAACAGCAGGGGGTCGCGTTTTAAGTTCGTCGCTTGTAAGTAAAATGAAGAATGTGCCAGATTTTGACATGGAGCAGTAGACCAGATCTCACACTTTCAGAATCAAACGCGTCCGACACCAAACTCTTAACTACTTCGCCGTGAACGGCCCCTTAAGAAGCACAATGCGCCCCAAATGTGTGCAAGAATGCATTCTTACACAGTGCAAAGCACAAACTGGATCTTATTGTCGGCGCTAGAAGCGGGCAGTTGGAATAAGCGCGGCAAAGATGTGTAGTGCTTTTAATAGGCTATTACTACATACCACCGAAAGAAAAAAAGATCGCCGCGTTAAGGAGCTATGAGCCGAAAGTCAGTAAACCCAGTTTTCTCTTAAGTTAGGGCTTAAAGCACCAAGATTTCAGCTTTAATGCCCATTTAAGTCATACTAATGAACGGCATCGCGAACATATGCGATAGGTGACCGACAGAGGTCGGCTCCAATCAAATGACAT
>NC_049980.1:16591964-16617752 GCF_000003815.2 Branchiostoma floridae | reverse complement strand
ACGTCATATAAGGTACAAGCGCCGCCCTATTAAGGTATCGGACCGGAGTTTCTTTTACGATTTCGGAGGTTGCCGGGCAGCCTCAGGCTGAAGGGCTACAGTCCGCTAGTAAACGTAGGACGCGAAACTTAATCAATATGGCGGAAAGTCGTTTACTGTCTCTTTCCGACAAACCTATTGGTACCGTCTGTTGCCTCTTTATTTTGGTTAGAATATGTAGTAAAATTTTAATTTTGGACCCGAAAACTATCATTTTTTAACACTTTTTTGATCGAAGCTGCTTGGAAAAAACGAATTTTCCCAGGATAACGGCCTACGTGGTAGAGAAGCTAAATTCTTCATGTTTGTGTAAAATGAAAATAAAAAAATTCCATGTGATAACTTTTTTGCAATCTCCGATGACGTCATTTCTTCGAAATCGCATGAAAAACGCCGCTATTTGGGTCATCAGGCGAAAAAACCGCATCACCGTTGCAGCGGACTAATACAAAAATGGTTTCGCTGGCCGACCAACTACTCCTCGCACAAAAACAATACAACCCACGGGCTTTTCAGAAAATACGACAAATCTATGCTCAGCTATAACGATCACCAAGCCATAGGGAGCAAAAGTTAGGGAGACAACAGCGCACTTCCGGCCTATTACACCACCCTTCCGCCAACTCCGGTCAGATTTGAACTCCGACCCGGAACCTTAAGAGGGACATTTTTTCTCAATATGTATTTTTATTACTTAAAAAGTTCATATCTACCATATATCCAAATTTGGTTTGTCTCCGATGGTTACTTTTCCCACAGGAGCGGTTTAAAGTCAGGTCAAAAACACTGTATTTTGAGGCTATCAAGCCTAGATGCATATTGAACGTACGTTTTAATACAGAAACATTAAAAAACATGCTTTTTTCTGACATCGCTTTTCTGAAAACGGATAAAATGGGGTGCAAAGTCTGCCCACAAACTTGTCCGGGAAAGTATGTGCACTCTCCGTCGTTTCGGTGCTACACATCGGTAGAAAACCGTCTTTAAAAGTTGGCATCGCTGACGTCACGGAGTGACGTCAGAGGTTGCTCAAGGAAAACAGCAGGGGGTCGCGTTTTAAGTTCGTCGCTTGTAAGCAAAATGAAGAATGTGCCAGATTTTGACATGGGGCAGTAGACCAGATCTCACACTTTCAGAATCAAACGCGTCCGACACCAAACTCTTAACTACTTCGCCGTGAACGGCCCCTTAAGAAGCACAATGCGCCCCAAATGTGTGCAAGAATGCATTCTTACACAGTGCAAAGCACAAACTGGATCTTATTGTCGGCGCTAGAAGCGGGCAGTTGGAATAAGCGCGGCAAAGATGTGTAGTGCTTTTAATAGGCTATTACTACATACCACCGAAAGAAAAAAAGATCCCCGCGTTAAGGAACTATGAACCGAAAGTCAGTAAACCCAGTTTCTCCTTAAGTTAGGGCTTAAAGCACCAAGATTTCAGCTTTAATGCCCATTTAAGTCATACTAATGCACGGCATCGCGAACATATGCGATAGGTGAACGACAGAGGTCGGCTCCAATCAAATGACATAGAGAAAGATATGATTTTGGAAAATTCTGCCCGCAAAGAATCGATTAAAGTTGCCCGTAATGGTAGTTCTAAGGGGGGGGGGGGGGGGGGGGGTGAAAAAAGGGGAGGGGGGCGCCCAGGGCCCGTACATGAAAATGCTGACTTTTTAACTAGAAAAATGAAAAACGGTGTTTCTTTTTACACAATATAACGACATCTGATGGAAACTTTAAAATGCGTCGAAATTACGTCATCTATGACGTCATATAAGGTACAAGCGCCGCCCTATTAAGGTATCGGACCGGAGTTTCTTTTACGATTTCGGAGGTTGGCGGGCAGCCTCAGGCTGAAGGGCTACAGTTCCGCTAGTAAACGTAGGACGCGAAACTTAATCAATATGGCGGAAAGTCGTTTACTGTCTCTTTCCGACAAACCTATTGGTACCGTCTGTTGCCTCTTTATTTTGGTTAGAATATGTAGTAAAATTTTAATTTTGGACCCGAAAACTATCATTTTTTAACACTTTTTTGATCGAAGCTGCTTGGAAAAAACGAATTTTCCCAGGATAACGGCCTACGTGGTAGAGAAGCTAAATTCTTCATGTTTGTGTAAAATGAAAATAAAAAAATTCCATGTGATAACTTTTTTGCAATCTCCGATGACGTCATTTCTTCGAAATCGCATGAAAAACGCCGCTATTTGGGTCATCAGGCGAAAAAACCGCATCACCGTTGCAGCGGACTAATACAAAAATGGTTTCGCTGGCCGACCAACTACTCCTCGCACAAAAACAATACAACCCACGGGCTTTTCAGAAAATACGACAAATCTATGCTCAGCTATAACGATCACCAAGCCATAGGGAGCAAAAGTTAGGGAGACAACAGCGCACTTCCGGCCTATTACACCACCCTTCCGCCAACTCCGGTCAGATTTGAACTCCGACCCGGAACCTTAAGAGGGACATTTTTTCTCAATATGTATTTTTATTACTTAAAAAGTTCATATCTACCATATATCCAAATTTGGTTTGTCTCCGATGGTTACTTTTCCCACAGGAGCGGTTTAAAGTCAGGTCAAAAACACTGTATTTTGAGGCTATCAAGCCTAGATGCATATTGAACGTACGTTTTAATACAGAAACATTAAAAAACATGCTTTTTTCTGACATCGCTTTTCTGAAAACGGATAAATGGGGTGCAAAGTCTGCCCATAAACTTGTCCGGGAAAGTATGTGCACTCTCCGTCGTTTCGGTGCTACACATCGGTAGAAAACCGTCTTTAAAAGTTGGCATCGCTGACGTCACGGAGTGACGTCAGAGGTTGCTCAAGGAAAACAGCAGGGGGTCGCGTTTTAAGTTCGTCGCTTGTAAGTAAAATGAAGAATGTGCCAGATTTTGACATGGAGCAGTAGACCAGATCTCACACTTTCAGAATCAAACGCGTCCGACACCAAACTCTTAACTACTTCGCCGTGAACGGCCCCTTAAGAAGCACAATGCGCCCCAAATGTGTGCAAGAATGCATTCTTACACAGTGCAAAGCACAAACTGGATCTTATTGTCGGCGCTAGAAGCGGGCAGTTGGAATAAGCGCGGCAAAGATGTGTAGTGCTTTTAATAGGCTATTACTACATACCACCGAAAGAAAAAAAGATCCCCGCGTTAAGGAACTATGAACCGAAAGTCAGTAAACCCAGTTTCTCCTTAAGTTAGGGCTTAAAGCACCAAGATTTCAGCTTTAATGCCCATTTAAGTCATACTAATGCACGGCATCGCGAACATATGCGATAGGTGAACGACAGAGGTCGGCTCCAATCAAATGACATAGAGAAAGATATGATTTTGGAAAATTCTGCCCGCAAAGAATCGATTAAAGTTGCCCGTAATGGTAGTTCTAAGGGGGGGGGGGGGGGGGGGTGAAAAAGGGGGAGGGGGGCGCCTAGGGCCTGTACATGAATATGCTGACTTTTTAACTAGAAAAATGAAAAACGGTGTTTCTTTTTACACAATATAACGACATCTGATGGAAACTTTAAAATGCGTCGAAATTACGTCATCTATGACGTCATATAAGGTACAAGCGCCGCCCTATTAAGGTATCGGACCGGAGTTTCTTTTACGATTTCGGAGGTTGGCGGGCAGCCTCAGGCTGAAGGGCTACAGTTCCGCTAGTAAACGTAGGACGCGAAACTTAATCAATATGGCGGAAAGTCGTTTACTGTCTCTTTCCGACAAACCTATTGGTACCGTATGTTGCCTCTTTATTTTGGTTAGAATATGTAGTAAAATTTTAATTTTGGACCCGAAAACTATCATTCTTTAACACTTTTTTTATCGAAGCTGCTTGGAAAAAACGAATTTTCCCAGGATAACGGCCTACGTGGTAGAGAAGCTAAATTCTTCATGTTTGTGTAAAATGAAAATAAAAAAATTCCATGTGATAACTTTTTTGCAATCTCCGATGACGTCATTTCTTCGAAATCGCATGAAAAACGCCGCTATTTGGGTCATCAGGCGAAAAAACCGCATCACCGTTGCAGCGGACTAATACAAAAATGGTTTCGCTGGCCGACCAACTACTCCTCGCACAAAAACAATACAACCCACGGGCTTTTCAGAAAATACGACAAATCTATGCTCAGCTATAACGATCACCAAGCCATAGGGAGCAAAAGTTAGGGAGACAACAGCGCACTTCCGGCCTATTACACCACCCTTCCGCCAACTCCGGTCAGATTTGAACTCCGACCCGGAACCTTCTTTCGTCAGCAGTGCAGCAGTGACCTCTAGCGGAATTAATGAAAGCTGCAGTATTGATCTAACTGCTTTATCATACAGTGACCTCTATCATTCATAAGTTTTATAGGAATAATTCGTTTCCACCGACTTACTTTTGTTTGATATTAAGTTATTCAAAGATGACCAATCAAATATGATACCACACTAATCAAATTTGAACAAAGTTGACCGATTCCAAAACGTTATATCCAGTTGCTTGAGTAACTACTTTTTGGCATATCTTATTACCTGGATGTTTACCTTACATCGACGTAAGGTTACATTTCACCCAGATGCATGGGACACTGCACTGATTGACACGTCGATCAGTCTAAGGTAACTTTTGATTAGACAAAATTACCACGGTAGCAAAAATGGTAAATAATTGACCAATGAAAACCACCGTATGTTGGGGATATCAATTGTACTGCTGGTATTGATCATAAGCAGTCGCTTTTAGACCACAGCATGATAGCAAAACGTCAGCCAAGAACTACAAGGAACGGACGGCAATGAAATTCCAACTCATTCCAGCAATATCTCATCATTTCCTGTAATTGGAAATATGCAAACAAACCTTCTATCTCTCATAGATGATAGATGTTCAACCAATTCAACCTTTCATGAAGTTGAAATATGATTACTCTGTGACTGGAGCTCCGGAGGGCGTCCTGCAACTTGTTCTGGGGGTTAAAAATCATCTTTATTTCACACAAGATGAATACATACATGTATATGTTACAGGCTAAAAACCTAGAACAGCCCTTTGTCTGTTCTCCAGGAGGGCGCAAGGTATTAAAAAGAAGTGCAATGACAGATTAAAATCGTTTAAAAAACCATTAACGTCACATTTCATAAAATTTAGACCCAGTTACATCATGAAATTTAGACCCAGATACAACTAGTTTCTGTAGATTAACAGTCCTGAAGTACATCCAACTGTACTGTACATTCACCCTTGGGTAAGTACGCTATCGGGACGTACCGGGCATCGAATTCGAAAGGTGCACCGTAGTTATTTCAGATACGGCGATCATCTGGGTAGCTGATAGCATCAAAGTTCCATCTAAAACGTTATTGTACAGATATTGAGCTTTAAAACACTGTATCGTATAAAAGCTCGATAAAAGCTTGGGGTTAAATTTACCATTTACATTGTGCGTGTTGTATTTGAGCCATTAAATACCTCGCTTTTTTGCGTACGTGAGTGTGCTTGCTATTTGCCATTATTATTAAACACAACGGAAACCATTTATAATTTGCATCGGGCATGTTTTGAGTCGATACTCTTCTCAGCGACCACCTGTCCAAATCGACCGCTTTTTCCCGGTCCCCCGGGTGGTCGTCTTGGGCAGCTTTGACTGTATTCACAGGAACAATCGAGCTCTCTAACTGGGAAAGGTAGTACAAAAAGAAGACCAACTTGGATTTAAAAATTCATGACTTGTAGACTATACATTTCGCTATTTTATCAATGTATTGAACTATGTTTTGTTATGTACCATACGTTGAAGATCGAGATCATGTTACCATTAGACTACCACAGTACAAGAACTAGAGTGGTGGCTATGTTCATTATGTGCAATAATGCAAATCAAATCCAATACTACAATAGAATATCCGCTTCACTGAATAAGATTCAACGAATTAAAAAAATGCATTGCCATGTTTCTCAGTTTCTAAAGTTGAAAGAAATTTATCTCTCTCCAATACTTCCTGATAGTCCATTGCTAATGTAAACTGTTGTCTAACCTTCCTACACATGTACATGTATTCAAATAAGTTTCCGGAAGACAAGTGGCAGAAGATAAAACACGTGTTTGGTTAATTGACAAGGTCTAAAATCTGTAAATTTTAACCTGTTGGCTCATAAAGTTTTCCTTTTTTTCTTAATGTTGAACAGGAAAGATCTCAATTTTTGGTGAAGTGTTTTCTTTAAAGTTACAAATGGGGTTATCTGCATACAGTAAGCCCTTTTTTGGATATCAAAAGTCATAAATATGTAATTGTAGGCATACTTCCATCTTGGCAGATGATGGTAGCATGGAATAATGAAGACCTTTGTGGCACATATATACCCACTGGGTTAGCTACAGGTCCCAACAAAATGTCATGATAGTTGACAAATACATGGAATATTTACAATGTCAACCAAGTCAAAGATAATATTCTACTAAAAGGTGGTATCTCACTGCACTTGGGACATGTGTGCGGTACTGCAAGGTTTGTTCAGTGCGGCACTGTTTTGTAATTTTTGATGATTGTTTATAATTCAGTTATTGTGTACTAAATAAAAGTATGACTTAGGCCTAGGAAAAAAAATGTTGTGTTTCCTGTTTCAGTCCTGAAAAAATTAGGGTCGGTAGGTAGGGGATATCTTTTTTTTTTTTGTAATTTTTTTTAGGCTAGCCAAAAATCTAGTGATACATATTACAATACAGTTGAACAAAGGAAACTGAAATGCATGAGGACACTTGTCTTTCAATGTCAAACTTTGATTTTGTGCACAATAGATAGGACAAGCAGACTGTTTTACTTCAATAGGAAGCAGGCTGAATAAAAATTCTAACTGGAAGCTATGTGACTCCACTGCCCACCCAAAAAAAAGTCTAGGGTCGGCAGGTTTTTCTAGGGAAGGTAGGGAAACAGGAAACACAACATTTTTTTTCCTAGGCCTTAGACGACAACCAAATACACAAATCTGTTGAGTAATTGTTCGAACTCCCTAGTGCCGCACCGGTGCCCCAAGTGCAGTGAAATACCATCTATAGTGAATTCGACTTCTTTTCACTTCTTTGTGATAATGATAAATAAAGATATACCGCGGTACCGCTAATAGAACGTCATTGGGTATACAAATCACTTAAATAACTTTCAGAATTCAGATTTTTGTCACACATCTTGATAATTACCTACATGATAATAACTTCTCATATGCAACCATGACCATGTACACAGGAAGATGACAAAGAAACCGTTGTTCTGCAGAATTAGGTGAACTTTATTTTTCAGGACCACAAGAATCCGAGGCTTTGGCTTTAACGTGTGTACACCTGGAACTCATAAAGACGTCAGCCTCCAAGAAAACTGCAACCAAAATTTATAGACACGTCTCTGAGCGACTTGTTGTCAAGATTTGGGTTTTTCCCAGTAGAAAACATATAAATGCACCAACGTAACATGTCTGTTTAAGCGTTCGGGTAGGTTCTAATAAGCTCTTTTACATACGAGAGTTGCTTTTTACCCCACCTGAAGCGAAAGGGGTCAGCAATCAACTCACAGAGGTGATTGAGATCAAATTTGTCCAGAATATACACTGAAAACAGATAGAAAGTGTTGGCAAAATTGTACATACATACATACATTATGACCTTGTTCAAAACCATTGTTTAATGTACCACCCCCCTCCCACAGCAATCAGTTATATCTGTAATGCTTTTCTTTGAGTCAAAATCTCTTTGTCTTTTGTAAGGTTAAAAACGAAACATGTTGAAGAAAGATACCATACATTCACATACAGAGAGGATATTTTCAGGGTTTAACATTTTTAGCCAGAATGGTCATAACTGAACATTTTCTACAGTTGTCAAGTTGTGAAAAGCTGCCAATTTTTAAAGGATGGACACATTGAATTCATTTTGAAGCAATTGAGTCCAATTTTTGTTCTGTTTTGGTCCGCTATTCTTAATACCTGTGAAAGAAAATGTACCCTGTAAGATGAGACCTGTTGTTTGATACAGTCTAGTACTCCCTCCAATAAAAATTATCTCTGTAGCAATGAGATTTGCAGTATTGTACCACTCAATAAAAAGTGTTGCATTTTTCTATTCGTCAAGAACATATTCTTATGGAAACGGGAAGTTTTGCCATTTCGCTGGTCAAACGAAACATCTGGAAAGCTACTTTATGACATTCTTCCATTTGTAAAGTACATATTCTTATGACTTATAACAGAAATATGAGTGATCTCCATTGGGACATATAGGTTTTCTTTTTACGATGCCTTTCGATTCGGATACCAATGGCCTTGGTTACCAATTTTCCTGGACTTTTGGTGAAAAAGATTGTTTCCAATTGTTTAAAAATTGTTGCAGTGCCGAGGATGCTTGATGATGAACAAGATCACAGGAAACATCAGCAGGAAAACGATCATTACCAAATTTACAGTAGTGCACAGAGTTACCATAGCGTTCACAGAAAGAATCAAAGAGACTTTTTTCTTTGATAAACAGGGTCCTTTTTACAACTATAAAGTGTACCTGCTACTCTTATTACGACAGCTTGCAGCACAGAAATACTTTTTATCTCTCTCAGGTTTTGTGTCCAGCTACCAACATAATATAGGTGAATAGATAGTATCAACAGGCACAAACAATCTCGTACGCAGGACAGAGCACCTGGACAACATTGAAGCTTCGGACAAATATTTGGAACGACTCTGCGCGACTAGCGCAGTCCAACCTACGCGGTTCCCTGACCGTATATACGAGGAACGCTGTCGGGGACGCCATTATGCTCTGAAGTCTGTTCGGGGGAGCTAAGGTCTCTTCCAATGATCGAATTGGGTTCGTTACTGGCGAGACCGTCAAGGGATATTGCAGTCTTTTCCTCCAAACAAGTCTGACTAGGACTACTATCTGAGTTGGAAACCTCCTCCAAGAGAGCGGTGGTCAGGACTTGGTTCTGTTCGTGTTTATGCGCCCCCTCCGGGAGGGGGTCCGAGTTGGGAGTCAATTCGGCAGCATTTTGGCTCGTTTTGCACGAATTGCTTTCTACTTCCTCGCTAGGCTCTGTCTTGGTGCGCAGGGAAGTCAAGACGTGACCGCCGTTATTGGCGGGCAGGTCGGTACTACCGGTGGTAGACGAGTGGTTGGCCAGGCTATTACAAGCGTGGCCGGGGTTGTGGCGGGGGCCGAGGCCCTCCGTGGTGGCGAGGGCTGACTCGGCGGGCGCCTCCAGAGTCCTTTCTGTCCTATCCATGAGTTTGGCTTGGCTCAATTCTGTCCGAGCGTTCGACAGCTCTTGTTGAGCCTGAGCGAGCTGCTGGCGGCAGTCCTTCAGTTGCTGCTGGAGGACATAGATTGTACTTTGCATACCTTCTACCTCCTCATCCAGCTGGATCACGAAGTCGTTCAGTTCTGTGGGAGACAGACATATCACATCAATTCTCTCAACAATTACAGTTCTGTGGGAGACAGACTGCTGGAGGACATAGATTGTACTTTGCATACCTTCTACCTCCTCATCCAGCTGGATCACGAAGTCGTTCAGTTCTGTGGGAGACAGACATATCACATCAATTCTCTCAACAATTACAGTTCTGTGGGAGACAGACATATCACATCAATTCTCTTAACAATTACAGTTCTGTGGGAGACAGACATATCACATCAATTCTCTTAACAATTACAGTTCTGTGGGAGACAGACATATCACATCAATTCTCTCAACAATTACAGTTCTGTAGGAGACAGACACATCACATCAATTCTCTCAACAATTACAGAGCAGAGAGGGGTGTGAGAAGGTCACAGGTAGTGGAGATAGGTGATTACAGTACAATTTTATGCTAGTTACTATAGCTTAAGTTCCTCACATATTGGAACACAATGGATGAGCCATCAGCATGTATGGTGTTCCGGCACAAAACAGGTTTATCTTGTCAGAAAAAACGGACCTGAAAAAATCAGTGGACCAAATGTTGGACCGTTTAGAAAAGGAACAAATTATACCGGCGTTCAGGGGCTTACTGTTTGTGCCTGAAACAAAGAATCAATAAAATATATCATGCAATACTTTGGGGAACTTGGTACATAGTAACGTTACAGAATCTTCACAGAAAGTCTTTTCTAAAGTTTCCAACATTCTGGATTCTACCATTGTTCCCTTACCGTCTTGGCTTGACTTGAGTTCCTCGCTGTACTTTTTCTGCAGTGCGAGTTCCCCCTCCAGCTGAGCGATGCGCCCCTGGGACAGCTGCCGCCCCAGCTCCTGGTTCTCCTGGATCAACATCCGGCACCGAGAGATCAGCTTCTTCCCTGTTTGGCTGTGGCACGGTGTGGGGAGGGGGGCAAGCAGAAACAACTTGTAAATGAAGTCAAGAACAGTCAAACCTATACAAATGACCTTTAAGATAATTTTCCTATTGACACAAGCATTAAGAATCCTAGCTTATATGACCACCAGTTCAACCCTTCTTAGTGGTCTTCTTGAGCAGGTTTGACAGTACTGTACATGTTTAAACATTTGAAGTGGTCTTATCTTCTACTTTTGCTTTCTTGACAAATTTGTGGTAGGAATATTTTGTTTTTCTGCCAACTCAAAACAATACAAAAACCTCCTTTCCACTCCTACTGCAAAAATACACAACTTTACAGTATATCAAGCCCTGGGCTTTACCCAAGGTTTAAAGTAAAAGTCAGAAAGTGTCTGAAGGTCTGAAATACTTTTAGATTAACTGGAAATCCCACTTGTTTTTCCTGTCAAAACAAATTTTGGTCTATAGGAGAAAACTGTTCACAATCATATGCTCTATAATAGTATAAGCTAACATCTGCAGTTTCACAATTGTATTCAAAAAGTGTGTCTTATGAATTGGAAAAGATAATGCCCTAAAGGTACAACATAATTTGGACTTTGTATGCCTTGCTTTGGACGTATGCACCACCTAGCAATTCACATGAGTACTGCAACCAAGGTGGCACAACTGAGACCTTCTCTTGAGCACCCCCCTCCCCAGTCTCACCTATCCGGGGTGAACTTCCAGGCGCTGAGCTCGTTCTGTGCCTGTTCCAGCTTGTCCTTGCTGTCCGTGAGTTCCTGTTTCATGCGAGTGAACAGCAGGTTGACAGCAGGGTCCAGCAGCATGGTGCGCAGCTGTGCTGTCCCCGGGGTCTGACCCTGTTTAACCTCCTGGATCTGACTCTGGGGGTGGGGAATACAGATGTTACTGGAAGTCTTGACATAATTGGGGTTATTATACTTTAATGGTGACCTCCCTACTGAAAAATCAGGTCATTGCGAATATACATTTCCTTGTAACTAAAGAATGATTTCAAAGTTAGAACATGACAAAAAGGCCCTTGGATTGTGATGATACTTTTGATGTTGTTGCAGCCAAAACCGTCAACACCTTCAAGTCAAAGCTGGTCAATAGAGGGGTGTAGAGTACATGCCTTTCTTAACACAAACTCACAAACTCAATGTTAACCATGGACACTTGCTGAAGAAGCTCATAGGCATTATCCTGCCTGTCACTGAAACTCTATATAATATGATATGATAAGATACTTGTGGTATGTGAGTGGATGTTGGGGACAGGAAGAGCATGGTCGATTGTGTGTCACTGGTGGCTTTTTCTTGATACTACAGCAGAATTTCTGGTTTTCCTATATATATACTAAATAAAATCATTGTTTATCAAGAAAAGTATTGCTGTTTCCTACATCTTAGCATCATTAGAGATTGGATCGGAGTTTGTCCAAGGACAGCTCCCGATTGCAATCTGTTCTAGTAGAATTGCCGATTCTCCTAGTACAGATCACGATCGGAATCTCACCTAGGACCATCTCCGATCGCGATCTCTTCTAGGAGAATCGGCGATTCTACTGGATTGTGATCTCTACTGTGACATATTCATATGTTCCTAGCTGTCTTCTTTTCACAGACCTACAGTTGAGAATGCAGCCTGCGTATTCAGCAGTACAGAACTTACAGCTATCTCCTGCATCTCCTGTTCTTTGGTAGCGAGCCTCATGACGAGAACGTTCTCGCGCCGGGTCGACTCCTGCTGCTGCTGCTTCAGTTTCTCCTCCGACTCACGCAGACCCGTCAGCTCTTCACCTGGGGTGGGGGAGGTTAGGGGGTGGGGCAACGTCAGGACAGACAATAAGCAACAAAGAGCTGAAATATTTTCTAAGCACTGTAGAGGATCCGGATAATTGCACACACCCTTTGCCAATGTATTATCTGGATGGTGCAATAATGTGAAGTTATCCAGCTGGACTGCACCGGTTTGGGATTTGGGGATTCTGTGCAATTAACGGAGGTGTGCGGTTATCCATTGTGCAATAAGATACAAATACAGAAATGGCACAATGATCTTGGATATACTGTAGGTAGTGACTGTCTTCTTAGTCATGACCGGTGTAAGATAAACTTCTATGTGAATGGTTAAAACCCACTTCCACATGTCACAGTAGGATCTAAATTTCTAGATACTCACATTCAGTACTTGAGCTGGGCCCTGCATTGTTCTTAGTCTCCAGAGACTGGACATAGGCATTCTGCTCCGACCAGCTGTGGGGAAACAAATTAAGACTGTGTCAAATTATGTATGTAAACTTTCACTAACCACAATTACATACTTCCAAAAACAATGTCAGCTTTAAATCTAATGACAACACTGAGGCCAAGTCTACAATAATTCATCTACCTTCCTTGGCCTGTGTTTCAGATTAATATCTGATCAAGGAAAAAAACTCCTACTGTAGTACTTGAACAACTGTGTGGCCCAAGAGCTATCAAAATGGAAATGGACACTGCCAAATACACTGAAAGGTCACTTGGGAGAATTTTAAGTCTCTTAGTCTTAGAGAAGGAACATTAAAAGCTTAATTGCTATGTATGAAAATCTCATCATCATTATTTTCATACTAAGACCTGGCTTTACTCACATTTTCACCAACTCATCTCTGGGTAGTTTCCTGACTTCTTCTTCACTTAGTTTCACCTGGAGAAAAAGACATTAACATCCATGTTATAATCTTAACAAAAATGAGATGCTACGAACAAGTAAAATAATAACATAATAGAATATTCAGCTGATTATTTACTTCTATGAGATTAAAGATCAAAATAAACACCACTGATTAATAAGTATGAATGCCAACTAATCTAAGACGCTGCCTTACATACTTTCTGTATGTTGGCAAGTTTTACTTCTATTTAATCTTTGCCCTATACGCTTGGGACAAGAAAGTAAAGACAAATGTGACCATTGTCCCACTAACGTCAGAGGCTACACAAAGTATGGTCTCAAACAAAATTAAGTTATTGATTTTCTTTTTCTGTGGTGATAAAAATACACTACTGCATTTTACTTAATGACAGCTACATGTATTTTGTCATGGCAGCTTCTGGTGTACCGTAACATGTGATTTTTTTCCTCTCCATACAGGTTTGTTAAACCTTTAAAAATTGAAAAAAAAAAAAAACTACCTGGCCTAATCTCCAAGCAGATCCTACCATGGCATAAGATAGTTCTAAACCGGCCAAGGAAAGTAGTCAGTCAAGAGGTGTACATTTGCCATTTCCTAGGTAGCCAAGCTTCACTCCTCTGGTTGCTTTTGATACTATCGCTACCGTAGGATCTGTTTTGAGATTATATCTGGCCTAACTGTGGCTTGTATAGATTTATTAAATATGATTTTTTTTTCCAGAGAACTTACCCTCTTGGGTGGAGGGTCACCCTCAGACATGACTCTAGACCCTGAAAAGTAAATTAAAAATGTTTTGTTAAAACATATGAAACTCATAAAACTGCATACTAGCTGCAGTAGCACTATTTTCTACAACTAGATATTGATATTTATGCTGCAAACACAATATCAAGATAAAACTGCAATTTCATGATGCAGTTTGCAGAAGGAAGAAAGTGGAGTGTAAAACTAAAAATATCGTATTCACATACTGGGCAGGAATGAAAACAATAGTTTTAATTTTTTACTTAAGCTGTCACCACCAAAAACACAAACATAAAACTAACGTAAAAATTTCAGTAACGTGAGTAAGTACAGTACTTTGTTATGGAGTTAGCAACACTTTCTGGTACAAACTTGGAAACTATGATAGTATAGTATTGAATATTGAAAAAAATACAGATTCAGTTGTTCTGAAATTGGTTTAACTGCAAACTTCTTTCATTAAACCTTTGTTTCCGGCCTCTTGGCGTTACAATGCGGTAAACTAAAGCAGCCTAACACTAAAATCTGTTTTGTATGCATATGAGGGTCAGAGGTCAAAACTGAACAAAACATGCACTAGGCGAATTTCTCATCAAATCTATCGTTGAGGGAGTTTGTTTCCAACGAGAAAAGAAAATCACAAAGTTAAAACATTTAGATACATAACTGTTGGACATCAGTACAGCTATACTTGTATCTTTGACTGTGGCTAGAGTCGCTAGAGCAACTAGAGTTAAATATTAGCTGTTGCAGCAAATATATATACAGGTTTGCGTGTGAGTAATTTATGCGGGATAAATTAACATAAATATTAATATTGACGTTAAAAACACTTCCGGTTAAAAATGGACTATGCATGAGCCCTACCAAAGAAGTTCCTTATGCATTATCATCAAATTCGTAGATTGAATCTTTAAAAAGAGAATGGACTTTTCTTGTGACATGTGTCGACAACTACAATGTAGTGGACCAGTTCAATAATCCTTCTGCTCAAAAATTAACTTAGTCTGTGCAACGCAAACTCCGCTGTCCAGGGCTGTAACTGTCCCCTCCTCTAGGGGGCCGGCGGATGTTGGGCGGGCTGCTATACAGCGAGATTTAATCAGATTAAGCGAGATTTATTCAGGCTAAAAATTAACTGTGCGAGAATGGACTCTTCCATTGGCCAGCATCCACATGTGAAATGCACTGGTTTAGAAACACTTTCTCTAAAATAAAATGGACTTTGCCTAAGCACTCCAGTCCAAAATTAAATTTAGCAAAATGACTCTCTCGCAGGGTAATGGAGTATTGTAGCGCTATCTTCATGTAAACTGGACCCGTTCAATTACAGCTCCTCTCATCAAAGAACGGACTTCGCATAATCACCCTGTCCAGAATTGCATTTAAACGATTGCCCCTCCCTGTGTGAGGATGGACTCTTCTATAGGCACCTGCATCAAGAACACTTCTGCTAAAAAAAGATAAACATATCAACGTATCTGTAAAATATAACTGGGGGGTCTGTTGTAGAATTTCTTTAGTCGGAGCATGCTGGGTAGACTACACCTTCCTACGTGGGTCCAGGGATCGTGAAATTCGGCAATAAAATCGGGAAATTGGCCAGGGGAATCAGTACACGCTATTAGGTTAAATCAGGTTGGGATTACGCGGCCGACCAAAGCCTCTGGTAGCAAAACTTCCCAGGCAAAGTATTCTCCCTATAACAGCCAGCGTAGTCAGTCTGGTGGAGACTACATGTTAGCCCTTGAGCCGAGAAGTTGGAAGCCGTCTGACATCCAGGCTAATCTTTGTCTAGCTGTTGCAAGTTCTGCTGTCAACATCTCAAAATATAGCGTAAAATTGTCGTCTTCATACTTTTACGTATTACGCAATATCTAAATTCTGAAATATATCGGAGAAAATAGCAAAACAGTAACGCAGTGAACAAACCCCGCAGTGACGCAAGTGCAGTGAGAGGGCACCTTTAGATAAGCTCACCGGGGATTTGTCATGCCGCCAGAGTTTGAAACTCCCTCGTACAAGCGTCACTGCTCACCCGTAAATTTTCTATTAGAAACAATCATTTCTCAATGTCTTTGTCAACCAACATACACGCTAGTCATCATCGGTACCAGATTCTGGTAGACTACTGGTAGCTGCGATCAAAATAATGACCGGAAAAACAAATCATTCTCTTGCATGTCCATTTTATGTTCAGTTCAATTACGGTCCTGACTATACTGTGTGGACTCATTGGGGTGCTGCTATAACTAGTAGCATTTCTTTCCCACATGTCTTCATCATTCACCATCGTCATCATTTGTAACAAATCCCACACTTCTTTAATTCAAAGTCGTCGTCATTGCATCCATACAGAATCCCGTATTTCTTTCACTAACAGTCGTCAGATTTGCATTTGTAAGAAATCACACATTTTTCGATCGCAATCGTCATAATTGCATTTGTAAACAATCCCCCATTTCTTTTATTCGCAATCGTCCTAATCGCATTCGTAAAAATCCCGCATTTCTTTCATACGCAGTCGTCATATTGGCATTCGAAAAAAAAAATCCCGCATGTCTTTCATTCACTGTCGTTATATCTGCAATTTTAAAAAAAATCCCACATTTCTTTAATTCACAATCGTCATAAATTCATTTTTGTAAAAATAAAATCGCGCATTTACGATCATGTATGGAGGCGTGGGGTTTTTGGCCGTCATCTCGTCAGGGAATTTCCCATGACTCATGACCATGCAGCTGCATGTTCAGACACGACACCACTGTCGCCGTAGAGGCGTGGGGGTTTTGGGCCGTCACCTCGTCAGGGAATTTCCCACGACTCATGATCATGCAGGTGCATGTTCAGACAGGACACCACTGTCGCCGTAGACGTAGAGAAGCGTGTTTTGTTTGCGTGCACTGGACATGAAATGGAAGATTCAATACTAAAGAAAACTAAAGTGGTGGTTTTAAAAAAATTGGGATGGACTTTCAGGAACATCAAGTTTCCAAATGACGCTCTTTATCCAGGCCTGTCCTCGTCAGGCAGTTATTCTTTAGCTAAATCAACTGTCTTGAAAGGCACAGAAAGCCGCTTTCGGTATCAAAACCCTCATTCAGACTGCGTTATTCCCTAAGGCCCTACTTAAACACGATAATGCATATGTCAAGTCTACAATGTTATATTCTGTTGAGATCTGAGGCAAAGGGCACTGACAATTGCCCTGTTGAAATATTAACATATAGAACCGCTTTTGTAAAAACACCGATCCTTAGTGCACACAGAAATTCGTGTAACCTAGCTAGTAGGGCAAAACTCGGGGTATTCCAAATAGATATGGATGTATCAGTGTTCTTGTACCTAAGTATTGGCTGAGGCTGAAGCAACTGGACATCCACACACATCCCTTACAGGTGAACGTTTTACTGTGTCAACAATACAAAATGGTAAATAATTGCAAGAAGAGCTGGTTACACCAACTTTCATGATATTCCCTCTTATGGAACACCAATTACCCTGTAGACAATAAGAATATATGTACATTGTTAATTAAAGAGAGGATATGTACGTCAAAAATTATTTTACAAATCGTCTACAAATCATGGTAAGCCAATATGCTACAAAGGTTTCAAATCCAAATATATATTCGATGGAAAATTACCTGAGTTCGAATAAAGATCCGCCATATCTAAGATAAGAATAAGCGCTTATCCATTAGAGATAGAGAGGTCGTTATAAGAAGCTATTTGTCCACGTTAGACTGTTTATTATAATTAAGTATTGCATACTGAATGCAGTGGAAAATGTTTTCACGACGGGACCGAAAGAAAGTTTATTTCAAACTGTTGCCACAATTTGTCCGAGCGCTTGCCAATTAGTAAATCACCAAAAGTCTACGTTTCATTAAAATCACAAACCCCACCTATTTCACAGAACACGGGACAGTTAAAAGATAGATGAACTCTAGTCTCTACCAGACTCCGGATCGCTGGAAAAATCGTAGAAATGTAACAAATCAGAGGAGTAAGCCGGCCAGAGGAATATAACCGGCCAGGGAACAGCACGCGATCGTCGGAGTCTGTGGTATCCCGGTGCCTTGTTTGATCTCCACTAATCGCTATCTGATAGGTGCGAAGTGGCTAAATAACACTTTTATTGCTTTCCGACTCGCCCGTGACGGTCCAAGCGGGAGCGACGATCCTGTCACATGTGACCGGAAGTGTCAAAGGTCACATGAAATTTTCAAAGTAACGGTCCATTTTGACAGTGTTTATTTTGATGACTGCGTGTTTAATCTGGTAACTACTTGTATTTACTCTGGTGGCTATGCAAGCCAATTTGATGGACCGCGTTTGCCGTGTTGGCAAAGATGTTTTCGAGTACGACACACTGCGACAGGGCCAGGCAGACGCTGTTTTGGGTATTTTAAATGGCCAAGACGTGTTTGTCGGGCTACCGACCGGAGCTGGAAAGACGTTCTGTTTCCAGGCGATTCCGTCGTGCCTGGACTCTGACGAGCCATTTGTGATTGTCATCAGTCCCCTGACAGCACTCATCGATGACCAGGTAAATTTTATATTGTATATATCTCCATAAAATGCCTACCGGCGGCGGACCTGAGTTACGCCCCCCTCCCTCACTAACCAAGGATAACTGAATGTTTACTCGAATTGTAAGAGACTCTTCACTCTGCGGAAGCGCTGAAGATAAATAATGAGAACACTTACCGTTCATTTCAGATCGCCCGGTACACCACTACAACGGGATACAAGGCAATTCACTTGAAGTCGGCGAACGACATCAACACAGTGGCAGACAAGTCGGTCAAACTAGGTATGTATCACACTTGTTGTACTTCCTTTTTATTTCAAGTTATCCTATTTACACCAGTTGCTAGACAAGAATAACAAAATATATTGTAGCCACGGTCCTGTCATTTCTCTTTTATCTTGAACCTTGTTATACAGATTTAATTTACCACAGAAATCTGTAAGTTACAGTTACATAAATACTCGTAAACATAGGTATATTTTTGCTTATAATTTTTTTCTCATTACTTTTCTATAGTATACACCAGCCCAGAAGTTGCTGTGGGAGAGGGCAGGGGCATTTTCACCACAACTAGACCTGTGTGTGCCCTTGTCGTGGACGAAGCCCACTGTATCCCTGAGTGGTAAGAATGATTTAATTCTTTCAAGTGACAGAGAAAGGGTGTGTAGCAATTTTGTTAAAACTAAACAGGTTGCTAAATGATTTACTACAACTGTATTGCCTCTATCTAGATGTGCCTATGTGTAGACATAATAAGTTTTGGCATAGTTCTAATAGTACTGTATATACAATCTGTTTCAGGGGTCCCGACTTCAGAGTAGCATTTGCACAGATAGGCGGACTGAGGGCCCACTGTCTCAACACCCCAGTCATGGCCCTCACAGCTTCTGCCTCCCCCAATGCTGTGGAAGGCATCAAGAAGGATCTTCTTTTTCGGGAAGGGAACATCCACATCAGTGGGAGTCTCGACAGACCAAATCTTTTCTTGGTCTCCAAGAAAAAGATCGCAATGCAGGTAACTGAAACACTTCAATTCACCTATCTTTTCTCATATTACATTAACAGATACATGTATATGAAAAACATGACAACTGTGCATACCATATCTTTATGGAAACCATTTTGTATCTGCACTTATTCAATGCACAGTTTACTTAACGCACGTATGTAATAACTGGTAATTTCAGAAGGACTTCCTGGGACTACTGCAGGCCCTAAGGAAAGATGGACGGGCCATCGAGAAGCAGCTTATCTATGTGCCTATAAGAAACCAGGCCATGGATGTGTGGAAGATGCTGCAGGCCCATGCGGGAGACAGGTTCAAAGCATCCGTGGCCTACTTCCACAGTTCCATGAGCCCTGACCTCAAGGCCAAAGTCCTTAAACGTTTCAAGGATGGCGAGGTCAGGGTAGTTGTGGCTACAGTGGCTTTTGGGATGGTAAGTGTACATAATGGTTCTTAATTAACAGCATTAAGTGACATTATAACTGCATGCTGGCAAACAATTTGCCATATTTTCAAACACATTATTTTGCATGTACTAATTTCTAGCTATTGTACAAAAATATATATTTCTGAAAACATTCCTGTTTCTTAAAACTCTACAATAACAATTTCAGGGCATTGACATCCCTGACATCTCCTGTGTTGTGGTGTATGGCCTGCCAAAGTCCATGAGCCAGCTATACCAGGTGAGAATCTCATACATAATTCATGATGATACCAACCAAATAGAAGACATAATACAATATGCATGCTTCTGCTATGTTAAACTTAGCAAATCTGGGTATTTTCCATGGAAGTGTGCTTCTTCCTTTATCAGTTATTTTACATCGGTTTAATTATCAGGTCATGCTCACTTGTATTACATCAAAAGTGGTAAGATCTCAAACAAAGCCACTCTCTATATATTTTACAACGTTTTGAAAGCAATGAAACTTAAGTCTAAGCTAATGCTACTGTACTTTTACTTCTGTAGGAGATTGGCCGGGCTGGGAGGTCAGGGGAGCCAGCCACTGCTGTCGTCTTTGCTGGCAAGTGTAAGGAAGAGGAAGACGCTGAAGACTGCCTGAAGCAGTTCGTGGCCAAGCGGTCCTGCATCCGCGCTGTGATGCTGAAGGAACTTGGCAGTCAGGCGGCAGACACAGACCACTGCTGCTCTGTCTGCCAGGAGGAGGCCACAGCACCACGGGGAGCGTACCTGCTGCATCCCAGGGTCCACAAGACAGCAAAGAGGGCAGCTGCGACCAGAAAAAAGAAAAGACAGGAAGGCGATTAAAAAAAACTGGAAAAAAGCCTGTACGAACTGAGGAATGAGCTTTTTGAAGACGACATGAGGATTGCACATGTTGGTCCTGCAGGAGTGATTTCCGACAGTGCAATTATTTCAATCAAAACCCAAGCACAAAGTATCCACACAGTGGAAGACCTGTGTAAGAAGGTTAAAGGTGTTTCAGAGGACATAGCACCATTCATTCTTGACAAGATTGAACAGGAGTTTCCTGAACCTATCATCAAGAGAAGAAGAAGGGCCCTTGGGGATTTGACAAATGTTTAGTTAGCTAATTATTTTTAATGATAGGTTTGGGAAACTTCTCGCCAATATTGTTGAGAATGATTGGTGCTATTTTCTTCATACTAAATCGTGGATACTTTTGAAACATCTTTCTATGTTCACCTTTCTGGATGCTTTGGGCTTGGGTTTTTATTGCACTGTTGGACAGTACTCCTGCAGGACCTTCATTGTGTGATCCTAGGGTTTCTTTCATTTGTACATGAGCGAATGTAGTACATGTACAAATGAAAGAGACAAGAGTACTAACCTTATGCTAGGTCTAAGTTGATAAGGTCAGCGTCCTCGATTTCCTCCCACTCAGGATCCTCTTCGTCTCTGACTTCAACTTGTTCGGCGCTGTCCTCGTCTGTCTCTCCGTCATCAGCATCCGGGGACTCAGGTGGCTCTGTATCGTCAGAGATGTCCTGCTTTCCACGAGTGAGAAAGTTTGCCAGCCATTTGTTGTCGTACAGTCGCTCTCTTGCAACAGCTCGTGGGTCCAACCACTCAGGGTTCAAGCTCCTCCCTGGTTTGTTGTGATACACTTCGTGTTTTAAGACTGTTGTCATTACTGACTGAATGTCCACTTCTGCAGATGTCGTTGTGTGGTGTGTAGTCTTCTTAGAACACAAGCTGTCTGCGAAGTTTTTGGCGGCGTCAAACAGCTGCACAGAAAGACTTATGTCCTGGGCGTGTTTGAACTCTAGTCGTCCCCCAGCTGCACGGCATGTCTGCTTGATGGTCCTGTGAAGGTTAAAAGTTCACGCATTAATATTAATAAGTGTCCTTTTGACTGTATGGTTATGGTTAAAGGCTCAAAGTCAAATAGTCAACATTTACTCACAGCAAGTAAATCATACACTTGTACAATACAAGATAAATAATAACATGTACCTGTTGTGGTGTTCTCCAAGCATGTCTATCGGCTTGCCCTTGCCTTCCTCTCCCGTGATGTTCACACAGCGGTTGTGGGTGTGGATGTAGGCCATATACGGGGACCAGTCAGCCTTCAGATTGGCGAGAAGGTTGGCAGCCTCGCATGCGTAGTTGTTCCTCTTTGTCCCCAGAAACAGCTCAAACCAGACCTTCCAATGTTGGATTACAGCCTCACCCATTTGGTATCTGGATCAGGACAACATTTTCAAAACAAATTGACATGTATTTATCATACATCATCCCATTCACATCAATACAGATATCACAAAGTACATTTGTGTTATTGTACTACTCCTTGTCACTTTGTACATAGCTCTTGTACATACTATTGATTTAAAAAATGACTTGTAGGTAACAGAAGCAACTTACCTTACTGCTGTCCTTAAGTCCAGGTAGAGCAGTCCCAGGTACAACATGAAGCGTGCTCTGGTCTGCACTTGGTCACTGTCTTCAGTCCACTGGCCTGGAAACACTACTTCTGTAACAAACTTTGAAGCTATAGAGTCAAAGTCATGGGGAGAGGTGCAGTTGTAGGATTCCTGAGGTGACTCCAGACCGAGGAAAACTGTGAGGGCAGCTAGGATGTGTCCTTTCCTCTTTGGCAAAAGAACTCGTCAGAAACTTGAAAGTTCTTACACTCCTTGTCCGCCCGCATCCGGTTGATGGCAACCCTTATCTGTGAGAGAGAGCCTGCTTCTGTGGCCAGGCCCCAGCAGCACAGCGTAGCTGTTTTCAGGGCCTCCCACACAAAGTGAAAGTCACCTATGAAAAAAACAAAAGGGGTGGGGGGGAGACATTTGTTAATCAAAAAAAGTTAGCAAAACAATTTATTATTGTACACTTGAGCAATTACAACCCCTATTATCAAAAGTAGCATTTGTTATGCAGAATAGGACACACTAGTTCATACACAAATATTATGTGAGTCAGCAATACACATAAAGATATTCATTTTCCTTCTTAGCAACATAATACATGTACTGTGATTGTTTTTTAAAAGCATAGAAGAAATACATTACCTGGACTCTCCTTTGCCCACTGTAACAGCTGAACAGGATCCTCCTCGCCTTCTCTCCATCCTCGTCCTCCACGGATGTTTTTGCAAGTCGCCTGGTCGCCGACGACTGCCTAATAGCAGCAAAACCAATGTATCATTTATAAGGTAATATGTATAAGTTCCGTAGATTCGGAAGTCATATCTCCATTGACACCCGATGGGCAAACATCATGTATAAGTAATTGATACATCTCATAAAAAGTATACAATTATATAATGAATAGATTTCCATAAACATTGTTATTACTGTCAACACTACTACTATTGTTATCATTGTCCATGTTTGATAGTTCTGTTACCACACTTGGGACTCCATGTTTACATATCGTACCTGGTCTTTTATGTTGTCAGACAGCTGTAGCTCTTCAGCAAATTTGAGCAGAATCTGAATTGTATCATCCTTTTTCGACTCATCCTTGTCCATCAGTGGCAGCGGGGTGATGCTACTTTTCTTAACTGGCAAGGGGCTGGATGGAGCTCTTACACTGTCTTTAAACTGATGGAAGCTTGGGAAATGTTCAACTATTATAGCTTTCACTTGATTCTTTAATCTGCTTTTGAGGTCACTTATGTCATTGCTGTCAGCCAGTATGTCTGCATCAGACAGGTCCTCTCTTTTGCCCTACAAATTGAAATATAAATAGCCAAAATGTAATTTATTGTGAAAGATACACATTGACACAATGTTTGTTTTTTATTAAAGGGTAGTTGGTCTTGTGCTCAGATTATGATAAAGCACAAACTGTAAATAAAGTGTACTATGTTATACATATTATATGACAGTTTCAATCTACTACATGTATCTGCTTAGCACATTTCGAACATAACTATGAATGAAGATGTCCTGTGTTACCTGGGGTTCTCTGCTGGCTGAAGGATCTTCATGCTCTACCACAACTGCCAACCGGCTTGTCCAATTAAACATCTCGTTTTGTTTCCCTAGACAAACAGACATACAGGTAATGAGATAATCATCAGTCTAGCAATATTCTGTCCTTTCTATTCACAAGAATAAAGTATAGAATCTGACAGTACAACTTGTTTTACAATTCATTTCATAGTTTATTTAAAGTGAAACAACTGTTTTGTGCAATTTAAGGACTCACCCATCCTCACATGTCCCACTCTTTTGAGAATGTTAACATTGTCAAAAAAGACAATACAAGGCTTGCTGTTGTCCAGGTGCTTTGCCCCCTGCATTTCAGCAAAGTTGGACAGAAAATTCCATGCTGCCTTGTAGGAACTGGCAACACCCATGGAATTCAGCATGGAGATGACCTGCAAAAACAGCCAATGGTTTACATAGGAATTAGGCAGGGTACAGTGTACCGGTACAATCCCTTTTTTTTCTTATTGGACCTGTCCAGAAAAAATTAGGAGGACCGGATGTTGGGCTGATTAGAAAATTAACAGATTATTTTATCAGGCATTCACACGTTTTGGCGCTTGCAGGTGGAAGAAAATAACAAGAGTGAAGTAAAGTTTATAGCAATTTCTACCAAGTTTTAGTTTACAGCCAATCCTACAAGTGCAGTTAGCGTTGTAGAATTTTAAAATGCCAGTGTTAGTCTAATACTCTACCACACAGATTTCTTTGTAGTGAAATGGGCCATTGGTATGAGTCATACTAGAGTCATACTGCATCAGGTTCAGGTCCGAACCTGGACCTGATCCTCTGGACCTGAACCGGACCTGGACGCGAATTTTCTGTACCGGTACCCACCCCTACATAGGGATGAATAATTGTTGGAAATGTAAAAAAAGATTTCAATACATTTTGAATCCCTCATAACCCTGATTTGGAAATACATGTACGCATCTGTTTTTTGTTCAAAGAAAGTGACATGCCACATGACAAAGAAACATACAAAATGTCTTGACTGAGTGACACAAATTAACACTGGGTTAAACAATCTTATGTAATCTCAAGAATGCTTAAGTATCAATGCAAACATACCTGCACATTTGTTGACCTCGAGATGAGTGACAGGGTGGTGATCATTTGTATGGCATTGGCACGCTTGCTTCTGTTGTTTGCAATGGAACAAAGATTGAGAAATGCCAACATTGAGGTGTCCTTGTCCCCAGGGACATCGCTTTTGATGCAGTTTTCTAGGAGCTCGAAGAAAACTGGTGCTTCCTCTTTCACCTGTTCTTTCATGGACTGTGGTGTCATATTCGCAATGTCAGTTGCAGTCTCTGCATTGTATGTCAAAATGGTATCCTTCATCACAAGTGACTTGACTTCTTTTTGGGCTGTGTTTTTAACAGCATCGATGCTGGCCTTACTGTAAGTCTTTAAATCATGGATCTCTTTTTGTTGCTCCTCAACAAGTGTGTTCATCTTTGATAGCTGTGCCTTCAGCTTGTCCTCCATTTGTTGAAACGCTTGTAAGCTAACAGTTGGCTGGGCATAGCTGGTCGATGGCTGATGAAACTGGGCATTTACTCCTGGTGACATATGGTAGGCTGGAGATGGAGGATGCAACAGTGGAGAGGAGATGCCATGATTTACGTAAGGTGAAAACTGGTACATGGGGGATGGAAAGTATGTGTTGTTGTGACCGGCTGGATAGATGTTGGACGTGCTTGGAGGACTGGTTGGATAGATGTTGGACGTGCTTGGAGGACTGGTTGGATAGATGTTGGACGTGCTTGGAGGACTGGTTGGATAGATGTTGGACGACGTGCTTGGAGGGTTGCCTCTGTCTTCAAACCGTGGACTACAATAAATAAAATAAAAAAACTCAAAACAGATAATGGACACATTTATTCCAGGTGTCTCCATAGTACTTCGATACATAATTTGATAAGTAGAAAGAATGCATAATTTTTTCCTGTAAAATGTACAGTTAAAGAAGTTGGAAAGCACTGGTGTTTCTTAAAAGCAATGAATCAAATCAATCCACATA
>NC_049980.1:16572351-16591864 GCF_000003815.2 Branchiostoma floridae | reverse complement strand
TTGTTGCGATCATGCCATAAACCTACCACAGGAGTTATTGATACTGACAGTGACAGCACACATCCTTGAAGAACAGCACCATACACAGGACTTATTCAAGTAAAGCAGCACACATATCCAGGTAAAACAGCATATATAGCATACAGTCAGACAAAGAAGCACAAACTACACACATATCAAGGTAAAACAGCACACACATGTAGCTAATGTGCAGTAAACGTTACCTGTACACTGTAAAACAGCGCACATTGACAGCTGTCATAGACTCAAAGGTAATACTCAGACTAACTTAAACATTACAAATTTAAGAATAGTACGTTTGAGATTTAATACAATGGTAATGATATCTACATGATATTTCTTTCTTAGCAAAATTAGATATTTCATACACCCCTGAAAGTTATACCTATAGACTTTAGTTTGTTCATACACATGATGTACAATAAAGTCAATATCCAGTAGAGCAATGGTGATGTACATTTGTACACTTTACAAGGATGCAACTGTTGCTAAATGTACATTGTAAATGTAATACAAGCTTCGTCAAATCTAAGTTGACTTAAGTCTGGTAGGAGTTGGTCTTCCTTGGTTTAATTTGATTTCATCATTTAGGGGGACTGGGTGAGCAATGTAACAGAAATAGAGATGCCCATTTCCTCTGTAGTTTCTTGGCAGTGATTCAACAGTGCAAGCCAACACATGAACTTGTGTCTGTAACAACTAACAACCTAGCATACAACAGACAGTTCCTGGCAAAAAAAGATCTTGACATGTTTGTGTTTGTTATATTCTCATGCTTTTGATTGTGATATTTCCTTCGTAAATTGACGACTTTGTGAATTTTGCATTTCCAATGTGTTGCTAGTTATTACTGTGCTACAGAATTGTGACATCAGTGAAAGTGGAAGAATACTGTTGTACAATACAATACAATACCTACAATACCAGCATAAGTAACAGAAGTTTGGTGAGAGTTGTTGGGTCACTGTTGCAGGAGGTATGAGCTTGGATAGATTCCATGTTGTATGATGTTTTATTCTGATGCCATGTGTGACCATGCACAGACAATTTCCCATTCTGACATGAGTTACAATACAGGGCGAAAATAGACGAGAAATATGATATGTTTGTTGACAAGTGTGCTAATGTTTGCATGTTTGTTTGCAGCCCATGTACAACTGGCAGGCTAGCAAGACCACAGTGAAGGACAGACTTGCCTACATGTTTAACAATGAAGTGATGAGCGATGTGCACTTCATCGTGGGCCGCGGTGAAGGGATGCAGAGGATCCCTGCACACAAGGTAGGCAACAGATGAGACACTGATGATATTAGAACACAGTTTGAGCCCTCCAGAAGCTATCACATTTATCAAAACTATTGGAGTATGTCTGTTGAAAGCCACAAAGCCTGTTAGTGTCGGGCCTTGTATATTTATATAATTGTAGAAGATGATTTCATTTATTTGTAATGGGTGGAAGAAACAGGAAATTGTACTGTGGAAAGCTGCCAGGAAAGCCTATAATCCAATATTTTACAGTTTCTGTTACAACATACTCACATGCAAAATTTAAAACCAGTCCATCCAGCAGGTTCTTGAGTTATCTTAGTGACAAACAGACAAATACTGCCCAAAATATAACTTGAGACATGACAATTATCGCTAATCAACCGTGCAAGAGGTGGAAATACCAAACATGGAAAGCTATGTGATGACAGCTTGGGTCACTGACATTACCAATAAGAAAGTTTTTACATTTGGGAGCAGTCTTGTATGTCTGTCATTTACATGTTACTGTAGTCACTTCTGTAAAGTAATATTGTGTCTCAGAATCAGAAAATTGCAACAAACATGTACCTACCTAGCTAGATGAATATGTGTTTTTCTTCTTTTAGATCTGAGTATTATAGCATAGGATAGTTGTATACCTGGAACAAAGTCAATCATTCAAATTAAGGTGTTCCTTTTCTTTTTTGTTTGTCGTCTGTCAAATACGGTTCTGTTAGCTACAGTTAAAACAGATAAGTACAATTATAGGAATGCTTTATCTTGTCTACATGTAAAAGAGACATAACCAGAGTTCTTTCCCTTCTCCTGCAGTTTGTGTTGGCCATTGGTAGTGCAGTGTTTGATGCCATGTTTAACGGGGGCATGGCCACCACTTCAGCTGAAGTAGAGCTGCCAGACGTAGAGCCTGCTGCTTTCCTTGCTCTCCTACGTTTCCTTTATTCCGACGAAGTTCAGATTGGACCAGAAACTGTCATGACTACGCTTTATACTGCGAAAAAGTATGCCGTTCCTGCCTTAGAGTCGGCATGTGTGGACTTTCTTAAGAAGAATTTGAGCAGCGACAACGCCTTCATGCTCCTGACCCAGGCCCGTCTGTTTGATGAGCCACAACTGGCCCAGCTTTGCCTGGAGACGATTGACAAGAACACTTCAGAAGCTCTTGCAGCGGAGGGTTTCGTGGACATTGACTTGGACACGCTGAATGTGGTCCTGGAGCGAGACACCCTGGGAATCCGCGAGTGCAAGTTATTCGTCGCCGTTGTCAGGTGGGCCGAGCACGAGTGCCAGAGACAGCAGCTGGCCGCCACCCCGGAAAACAAGCGCCGTGCGCTGGGACAGGCCCTGCGCCTCATCCGCTTTCCTCTCATGACCATCGAAGAGTTTGCCTCCGGTCCGGCGCAGTCCGGGATCCTGACGGACCGAGAGGTCGTCAGTCTATTTCTACACTTCACGGTGAACCCCAAACCTCCGGTGGAATTCCTGGACTCACCGCGGTGCTGTCTGACAGGGAAGGAGCAGACCATCAACCGCTTCCAGCAGGTGGAGAGTCGCTGGGGGTACAGTGGGACCTCTGATCGCATCAGGTCAGTACAACTTTGTGCACAAGTCACATTCATACATGTGGGGATAACCCATGGAATGGCTTTGTGGCCCAGGCTGCACGACTACAATTCTACAGCTCACTTCTAACCATTTCTTGTCAAAATAGAAAACATTTGTAGAGTAAATAGTACTGTGCAATTGCAGTAGTTTATATAGTGGAAATATTTACAAAAGTTACAGTGTTATCTCATGAATTTTTAGTCATTTATGAACTTCCTTATATTTTTGTGTATTTCATAATATATCCTCAAGCAATATTCCAGTCATTATTGAATATTCATATCTTCATGTCAATATTTGTGTCTAGAAATATAGTAGAATATTGCAGCAAATGTTAAAGAATGGAGTGACATTTTGCTGAAACATGCTGAAATGCCTATTTATGTTCCTGTAGGTTTGTGGTGAACAGACACATCTTTGTTGTTGGGTTTGGTCTGTATGGATCCATTCATGGACCCACTGACTACCAAGTCAACATCCAGGTCAGTGTTCTCTGAGGAAAGTACATGTATGTTGAGGTTGTGAAAGACAGGCAGATTTCAGGAGCAATGAAATGTAAAGTTATCGTGGAAGTCATGAGGGTGTATATGCTGAACGGTCAACCCGTAGCATTAAGACTGGTGAGAAACCCAATGTTATAATAAATGAAAAAAGCAAGGACATACAATGATGTATTCTATATTTGTCAGTCCTGCCCTCTGTCTATGACTGATGTCAAAACTGTATCAAGATTTGAAGTGTGCAATAAGCCTGACTATTGTCCAAGACTTCTCTATTAGAACATCTCGCTTTTTGTCTGTTCCCTCAGATTATCCAGACAGACTCGGGGACTGTGCTGGGGCAGAACGATACTGGGTTCAGCTGTGACGGCTCAGATGCCACCTTCCGCGTGATGTTTAAGGAACCTGTGGAGATCCAACCCAACGTCAGCTACACCGCTTGTGCAACTCTCAAGGTAAGATAGGAAAGAGGGTCTGCATGCTCTTTTCCGTAAGGCGTAGGCAGGCCTTTTAATTTCCCGTAATTCGTAGTGAGGATGGAAAATTTACTGTAAAGCGTAGCCATTGCATTTCACGTAAGGCGTAATCTAGCCCAAAAATTTTACGTAAAACGTAATCTAGCCTAAAAATTACCCGTAAATCGTAGTCTGGCCTCCCAAATTTCGTAAGTCGAAGCGTAGTCTACCAGTAAATTTTAGCCCTCAAAACAAAGGAAATTGCGTTTCAAAGGATCAAGATTTCAAAATTTTGCCGGACCTCCCTTGCGACTATTCGGTCATCGACATGGTAAAAATTGTATCGGTGGCCTCGCCCTCGAAAACCTTTTTGCTAATAGAAATGTCATTGAAGTTATAGATTAGCTTAGTCTGCCAGCAAAATTTGCCCATCAAAAATAAAATGCAGGAAATATCATTTTAGAGGGTCAAGATTTCAAAATGTTCATGGTCCTCCCTTGCGCCGCCTCGCGCTTTCGGCGCTCGAAATTCTGAAAATGATGTTGGGGGATGTGACATGTCAAACTCAAACACCTTTTTGCTGATAGAAATGTCATTTAACTCAGCTTTATATGATAGCCAGAAAAACATAAGAAATCGCGGTTCAGGGTGTCAGGATTTCACAACTTCCCTTGCGACGCCTCGCCCCTTCGGCGCTCGGCATGGTAAAAAAAATCTGTTGGGTGGCTTACACTAAACCCCTGGGAATCTTTAATTAGATATGCCATTTAAATTAGCTTTGTCTACCAGCCAAAATTTCCCCTCAAAATGCAGGAAATGGTGTTTCAGAGAGTCAAAATTTCAAAATCTTCCCGGCGGAGCATACCCCCGCCCTTGCCGAGTGTTACCAGTCTTTCAGAATTTAGCGTAAACCGTTGCCGGCCTTTCTGAATTTAGCGTAAAGCGTTGCCAGCCTTCGGAATTTAACGTAAAACGTAGTCGACCGTCCTGAATTTAGCGTAAAGCGTTGTCAGGACCCCCCATGCAGACCCTCAGGAAAATCATTCAGTGATTGTAGGTCAATCAAAATCAATCAGATCTTTATTGATATAGAAATAAATATTGATATAGATATTGATATAGAATTGCTTCCTACATTTCTTGTATTACAGGGTCCTGATTCTCATTATGGAACAAAAGGCATGCGGAAGGTCATCCACGAGTCGCCAAGCAGCGGTAAGGTCATTTTCCAGTTCACGTACGCTGCCGGCAACAACAACGGGACATCAGTGGAGGATGGACAGATCCCAGAAATCATCTTCTACACGTAAGGGACTAAGATAGACGCTATGAAGGGTGTGCCCAGGTCGGGACTGCTTCATCAAGTGGTTAGTGTTGTGGGACTGGGAAGACCATCTGGTGTCTATAACAGTTTACTTGTCAAGTAAACCATGTATTATTGTCATGAGTGAGCTGCATTGTTTAGCTTGTATATTTCATTGAATACCATATAGTATCACTAAGTAGTTCAACAGTGTTGTGTTAAGTGGTAAGCTAAGAATGCAGCAGTTTTGACTGTCAGTCTCGGTGCATACTTGTATAATGTTGTGTCACATTGTTGCATCATGTTAAACTGCTACTCCAAATGTAGTATCTCAGTGAATGAGTCTGAACACACTTCCTGTATTGAAAATAGCACCATGGCACATTATTCATATGTCAGACAACCATGCAATGGTAAGGGCTGCAACACAGGTTGGTCTACCAGGTTAATGTTTTCACTTTGTTTAAATGTGAAGAATTTTGATTGTTGGTTTCTCAGTGTCACGTTACTTGGTTGTGTGTCATCTCTGTTGTATCTAGCAGGCACAAGCTTTGCAAGATAGTGATTCAGAGGAGAGCTCCAAAAAGTTTGATCATGTTCTGATAAATGTCTTAATTGAATGGATATTTGGGAATCTAGAAAATTTTTGTGCGTCTGAAAAATGCCCATACTGATGCCAATTTCAGTAAATACAGTGCATTTGGGACTCTCTTTTTGTTTAAGTCTACCCCTAGGTCTGTTATTGGAGATCCTTCAATGATTCAAAGTCGCATACTAACGTCATTATTCAAACTGAGTCTACAGCAAAAAATGCACGTGTACAGTCTTCAGTCAGTGACGTCTAGTACGGGTCTTGTGTGGACACAAGACAGTTTACACAGGCCCTAGGGGAGAGCATTGAAATTGGACTCATGTTTAGTGTTGCCCACTACGTGAAGTTTCACGGCGTGTGCCGTTGCCGGCCTATGCCACTTGTTGAGAATTGGGATTCTGTCCTACATGTAGGCAAGTTGATTTGATGACATAACAGAAGGTCTGTACTATTACATAGGTCCTTACATGTACCTCTATTATCAGCCATACTGTATCTACAACCATAGAAATTAGAAGATAACCATGCCTTCTCCCATTAATTATCATAGTCATACATGTATATATATATACACACCTGTGCAAAGATGTGTGCGTCTTTGTTGTCTACTAGGGATAGGTGGTCTGTATGTGTGAAAGGTGGCACACAGGGAAGAGTTATTATCTGTTTTCTTAGCAATGCACACAATGCAAGGAATAAGTGTACAATGTATATAGGTGTGATGCAGACTGAGGGACTGTTAGCAGCCTGTTAGTGTCTTTAGATGCTGGTGATGGTCAAAAGGTAATGTTACCTGTTGATACCTGTTCAACATAGAATTTCATGTTTTTCAAAACATGGAGTATTGCTGCAAGATGTAATTATGTTTAAAGTATGTGTCTACCAATGGTACTAAACGGAAAACAAAGAGACAGGTCTGTGAAGAACAACAAAAACTAAACCATGGGCTTTATTCTGTCAACTGACACTGAATCATAATTCTCAGATTTCCTCATTGGAATTATGCCAGGTGCAAACTTGATACATCTACATGAAGAAATTATGTAACAACCAAAACATGTACTACATGTTTCCTCAAACACACAAGGAAGAATATACAGTCAAACCTGCCCGAGCGACCACCTCTTCTCAGCGACCACCTGGCCATTTCGACCGCTTTTTCTCGGTCCCGATTTTTTTTCCTATTGACGTAAGCATTAAGCGACCTTTTCTCAACGACCACCTGGCCAACGCGACCGCGACCGGCCCAAATTGGGCCCCTAACGACCGCCGCATCGTTTTCAAAATTGAGGTTTTCATCGATTTTTGATGATAACTAGCGCGATTTTGTGCCAAAATCGACCAGTTTGCGTCGGATTGACTGCCATTTATGTTTAGAATAAAGATTGCGGCGGTCAATGGGTGGTCAATGGGGCAGTCTACTGTAATATGGGAGGAAATTTCTAAGAAAGATCTGTGTAGCTCATACCTTTTAAAGGAAGATCTGTGTGAGTGCTTTTGTCCAACTGTACTGTGCATTCACCCTTGGGTAAGTACGCTATTGGGACGTACCGGGCATAGAATTCGAAAGATGCACCGTAGTTATTTCAGATACGGCGATCAAGAACATAGCGACGCATAAAGGCTTGTATGGTTACTGACAGCATCAAAGTTCCCTTACTGTCTAAAACGTTAATGTACAAATATTATACTGTATTGTATAAAAGCTGGGGTTAAATTTACAATTTACCGTGTGCGTGTTGTATTTGACATTAAATACCTCGCTTCTTTGCGTGCGTGCAGTGTGCTTGCTATTTGCCATTAAACACAACGGAAACCGTTATACTTCGCATAGGGCATGTTTTGAGTCGATACTCTTCTCAGCGACCACCTGTCCAAATCGACCGTTTTTGTCCGGTCCCCCGGGTGGTCGTCTTGGGCAGGTTTGACTGTAGTATCGTAGTCTGGACTTGTTGAGTTTTTGAAATTTGACAAACTTGCCCACCGCAATGGAAAACAAACTCCTCAGTACAGTTGTTCTACCCTTTCGTCAGTTTCTACCTCTGGAAGATTGGACAATAATCTAAAATCAGGAGAGAGTTGACTGTTTAACATCTTCACTTAACAAATGGAAACCCTACATCTGTAACATCTTGTAGTATAATTCATCAGATGTACATGTACTTTTGTCATGTCTGGAGACTGAACAATGCTGCACGTTAATTGTGTTTGTTAGTAATTGAAAAGTAATTGAAAGCAAGTTTTGCAGAACAATGTATAAATGTTAGCATTAAGTTTATGGTCAATGCCTTCTGTTCATGGAGTCTGGTCTTTTGCACTCTTTATTTTGTAATGTGCTGCTTTAGTCCTTGCGTAGTTCGTGGAAATGTTAAATTTTAACAGCTGCAAGGAAAAAGTTGTTAACTGTTGTCATGTTTGGTTTCCACACTAAGCAATGCTGAAGTGATGGAAAGGTGGCACAAAACCTTGTATGTGGGATAATGCAGCATTTTTCACAAATGCTCTACCTGAAAATTGGAACCTGTGTGTGTTCAGGGGGCAAAACTATGGACTCCTGACATGGAAGATGTACTATTTTTGTAAGAGGATATCAATGCTATGTCATACTGCCACTAGTAGTGACTGATGAAAGTGCATGGCTGATGATAATGACATGAGGCATAGGAAAGGTGACTGCATGGGTAATTTACTGAATGCCGCTGTCATCTCTGTAAATGATGGCCCTCCCATTAATCTATTGCACAAGTATAAAGCTAACATTGCAATGCACTCAACGAATTTCTCCTAAACTGTTAAACTTTGATCTGGAGTCTCATTAGAGATTTGCAGGTGGTCACTAATTAAGTTGACAGAAATTTCATGTTGTTTCCTCGGAGACAAGCTGCATTTTGGGATTGTTACAAGCTATGAAGCATTCCATACAAGATGATTGGTTCTAACTGATATAGAAACTAAAGGGACTCCCTTGATCATTTATGCTGGTCCTTTTAGTCAGTCTGATTACTTAGGGGCAATTGCAGTTATTCGGTTGTAATTTCTGCCAACTCATTTTTGTTGTAAATGAAAATTTTAACTTGTGTTAGCCCTACATGTAACATTGGCATGTTGCCATATTTCTCAGACTTAAAATTCAAAATACTGCATTTGTGAGCCTTACTTGCACTCACACTCAATCTCCAACCTAAAATGATACCATCCACTGAACGTTTCAGATCTCTTGATACATTTGTACTTTGTTTCTCAACTTCTACAAATTTAACTCTTTCAAAGCCGTTTTATAGTACTGACAATGGCTTAAAAGCTATAGATGAAATTGATCAAACTGCGTTATGTCATGTACACTAAATGGAAAGCATTTAACCCAACAGGCAACCCTGTTATTTAGCACAAATGCTGTAAGATTGTATAGAGCACTTGCTCCCCGTACATGTATGGCTTTGATATTATGTGTAACTCTTTAACCCACAGTTTAGGACTATATTGTGCAGGTTGAGACTACTTGTAAACAGAAGTTCAGAACCCTGAAAGAGCCTCATCAGTCCATCTGAGTAACCATGTTTGATATGGGAATACGTGTACATGTACATGTATGTCACTTGAGTGTTTTGACTCAGAGGTATGTGACGAGAAGTTGCTATTTCTTCACATTGTCTTATTTCTTGTAAAGAAACTATTGCAAAATGTGCAAGAAACTATGTGAATGTAAACATCATTGCTGTGGGACATTATTGTGCATTTTGGAGTGCCTGTCTTTGGTGCAGTGTCCCATTCAGACTCAGAATGATGTGCCAGCTGAAGAATAAAGTGAGTGGATATGTAACACTTTACATGACTTGTGTAGTATGGCTTGATTTTTCTGCACTGTGAAATTGTATGAAATGACCCAATGCCATTGATAGAGGATGATTGACATGAACAATATAATATCATTTTATCCGCCAGGAAGTTGTTATCTACATGTAAAATCAATGCAACATGTTAGCATATTGTAACTGACACAATTTGTCTATTTCTCCTTAGCATCAGTGAGCAATTAAGTAAGAACATAAGAACAACAATAAGAACATATAACTATAGCCAGGCAATACGCATGGGAAGACATATAATATCTATAGTGTCTTTCTGCCTAGGAATATATAAGTATGTACATACTATTATGTATCTTCCAGTTATTTTTTTTTTTCAACCCTTTTTGGCAAGGTGCCAGACTGCAAAAAAAGTATACATGAAGCAACAGTTGCTTTATCTCAGAAGTATAACCTCGTACATATTTTAAATAATTCATTCCTCACCTAGGCTGTTTAGAATTTACACAGAAATAGCACTGTTTACAACAACTGAACTTCTAACACTCTTCACTTGATCCCTTCTCTGTGTGCTGGTTGTCACCTTGTAGCAGCCCTGACAACTCCTCAGTGCTGAGCCTCTGCTGGAATGTGGCATTGATCCAAGATGAGCACAACATAACATCCTGCACCTCTACCAACCTGACTACTGTCTCCTGAGAACCAACAGCCTGCTCCTTCAGAAACTTCTCTACAAACTCCTTAACCACAGTTCTATGTGTTGATGATATCTCTATATCAGTGCACTTAGCAGTGGCAGAAATGAACTTTACATTAAGGGCAGAGTTTGTCCCTTGCGAGACGTCTTTAAGGACTGCTTGCTTAACGATTCTGTCAACATGTTTCTGGGTGACTGGTCCTGGTTTCCCATGCTCTAGGAAAAGAGTAAGTAAAGCCACCAAGCTTGGTGGAACGGTGTCATTGTTGTGAAGGTCCATCACAGTTTGGAGCAGCAGTTGGTTCCAGGGCTGGTTCATTATGTGATCCACCAGGGCCTGGTCTCCGGGCTGGGTGTACGCGAGGAGCCAAGACATGCAGTTGACAACAGCACAGCGCAGAAGCTCTTCTTCCACGACCATAATGTTCTATGGCATATAGAAGAAAGAAAAATTAGTCATTTAACTATAAAAAGATATGCAGAACGAAATTCATAGCCTGTGTTGTGTACTAGCATCTTCTTCAAGATTTGTGTCCATAGAGGAAAAATCGATGGGAACAACCCGTAAGAGATGGACTGACAACATCAGGGAAGACCTCCACATCCTCAATTTACACAGTACCAACCCAAAACACAGAAGCTGCTGGTGAGTTGCCATCAGGCCTCCACACCTACCTGCAAGGACATCTAACCCTAGCCTGATGCAGAATAACACGATTACCAGATAGGAGTACAATGTATGTGAGTATTATAAAAAGTAAAAACTTTCAGTAGAAGATGAAATTTTTACCTGCAGTGACAGAAAGATGCGAGCAAGATGCTGTGAGGAGATTCCCAGGTCCAGCCTGGCTACAGGAGACTGGAGGGACACGTGGAACATGGAGGCCAGGAAGGACACAGCACAGATCAGCTGGAGTAGTGTTCTGTCACAAGTCAGGATGTCTAGCAACAGCTCTGGATCAGGGAGAAGAAAAATAGTTCTACGGTTGCATCATGCAGGTATGTCAACAGCCCTACTCTATACACCAAATTCAATGAAAATACATACCCTGTACACATTCAAATTAGATAATTGACTTCATTATCTAGTATTTAGCTAAATTAAAAAGACATTTCACAAATGACATTGACTATGAGCCCAAAACAACAGTATTTCATTCAAAGGTAACAAGATTTCATATGAATCCCTTAAACAGGCTTAGAGGAGGTCAGTCTGTTATAATGATATGTTGCAGTACCTGTTTGCACAAGGACATTGTAGTCACAAGTCACTTTGAACTGGGCCTGAAGTTGTACTAAAGACCCAAGTAACTGTAGGGCACAGCTCTGCAAACTCATGGCCTGGTCTTCTGATACTGTATCCTGCCTGGAATGAAGATGTGCAAGCTGGTTCTACAATACAACTACGTGTCATTATGTTAAAACTTCAAGGAAACCAATGAATTACTGGTATCTGCAAACTGCAGGAAAGTTATAGTCAAAACTGCCCAAGAAGACTACTCAGTGGATTGCTAGAATCTGATCTATGTGAACAGGTGGTCACTATGGACAGGATAATGCTGGTGTCAGTGGGAAAGATTATCCAAGGGACTAACAAAACATGGACTCATTTGTTCCCTTTCACAGGTTTGACTCTACTTGCAAACCTAGTATTAATAAGCACAAGATAGAATCTGATCTGTTGAAACGGATTGATTCTTACTTCAGCACCATGGACAGGGATTAAAACAGGTGAATGATGTACCTGAACACACTTCCAGCCAGTAGGTCCTGCATGAGCATAAGGATGGCATCGTTGGACAGCAGAATAGCTAGTAGACGAGTGTCCTTCCTCATAGATGTGCCCACAAGAAGGACTGTGAGGTAGTTCAGGCTAGCCAGGAGCACTTCACCACTGATGGCGTACTTTGTGATCGTACTAACAACCTGATGGACTAGTTTGAGATTCAGATTATCTGTTATTTGATCATATGCCTGGCCATGACAAACAAGTTGCAACAGTACTGCAACATTGTGGTCCACTTCAATCTCGTAAGATGACAGCAGCTTGAGTAAGATATTAGGCAGTTTGTAGTTTAACAATATCTGAAAACATGGATTTTCCGCAGGTGCATTGAAGACGATGGATTGCAAGATATCCAGAGCTTGTGTCACCACCTCCCCTCCTCCCCGTCCGATAAGGTTTATAAGACATGAGCTTGCAGTAGAGTTGTTCATCAACAGCTTACTGAGAAACTCATTCTCTGTTTCCTGTGTTTGATATATGCCAGTCTTGCACATTGTTTTGTCTGCACACCTTTTGTTCCAAAGCCATGATTCCAAGAACACAGCACCCATCACATTTGCCAGTTCTGGACTCCTGAAGCACCATTCCAACAGATGCTGGTGGTGAGTGTACAGCATCTGTGGTTCTTTGACTCCAGCCAAAAACTGTGTCAAGGGTGATGACCATGTGTCCAAGTAACTTGTGTCAGACAATGGAGCAGATATTGCCAAGAGAAAGATGAAATGTTTCATTGTGTAAAGAGGAAACAATGTCAATGGTTCCTGGTCTAAGCATACTAACAGAGCTTTGTGAAGAGACAGCTCATCAACCAGCCTGTCATTGTACAGATATGAGTAATACAGTATAGCCATACAAGCTTTGTGTACTTTATGGACCAGACACTCCCTATCTGTGTTCTCCAGATCTGACTTCTCCATTAACAGTGTCAACAGGGACTGTGGCTCACCATTGATGTGGGCAAGTATGGGCAAAAGCTCTTTGGCCAGGAAATTCTCTTCTTCCACAACAGGACATGCAATTTCTTTCTCTGTTTTTATTACCAAAAGTCCCAACAGCAATTTTCTGATGAAGATATTTACAGCTTGTTGCAGCTTGTCACCACAGTCTCCTGTGCAAAACTTTGCCTTCACTTCCAATGACAGCCTTAGGAAACATGAAGATACAAGCTTGAAAGACAGAGCACTCATTGCATCAGGTATCAGCTGATATTGCAGATTCAGGATGGAGAAAATGTGTACAAAGACCTGTCTATCTGTAATGTACTGAAGGTTTTGCATGACTAGTGGGAGGAAAACTTCATCTGTTTGTTGGAAGAGGAACTGTAGGAAACTTTCAACCTTGGTGCTGGAAGATCTGCCACTACCATCAGAAGATTGGGACTCTGGAGGAGCAAATATTGACTCATCAGCCAGCGGGTCTTCCTTGCATGCTGCCGCAAGATTGCAGGCACTGTGAAATACTTCAAGTCCTTCTTGCAGAAGCTTTTGCACTTTTGACATGTGGCTGTTTCCGACCATATGGGACTGTGTCTGTGACTTCACCAATATATCACACACTGGAGAATCTTGCATCATTGGCCACCCTTTGATATTAGTGACCACTAAGGCTAACACTTTCTGGAGGTCTGCATATGGCACAGGCGATGGCTGGTGATCTCTCCTCAGAAATGCCGACACAGTAGGGAGCACATCAACCACTAAGTCAGCATTGCAGGTCTGCAGGCCTGAGACAAACAGCTGCACAAACTGTTGGTATCCTGCCGAGTTACTCAGAAGGCTGGTGTTGGACGACTGGTTGGACAGGATTTTTGTCAGAAGTTGGAAACCGCAGCATTGTACATCAGTGGTGGCAGACTTCAGGGATTGCTGGACACCTCTCACCACAGCATCTATCCCGTACAGGGTGTGGCCCTTCTTGAAGAAGGCATCAAAGTCTGCAAACATCAGAAGGCTCTGGAATATGGAGCTCAGCAACTGTTCACTTGTGGTTGCTAATGCTTCAAACAGGAATTCAGCAATGTCCCCATTCAGAAGGAGGTTGGCATAGTCTGGTTCCAGGTTGTCATCCAAAATGTGCTGGAGGATGGTTGACACTGCTCTCACACCAGCAATCTCAAATGTTAAAGACAAACAAATTCTTCATTAGAATTGAATGAATATCAATATTCTATTTCTTTTTAAGACATAAGGAAAATCTAACATAATATCCAGAAAGTCAAGGTTGACTACTTTGCTAATGGTGTATTCTTCCTGTTAGGCATGATGGTGTCAGACCTAATGTCTCTTTTTACATGCAGACACTAATCATGAGGTATGAAGAAGTCTTATCTAAAATCCAATGTTTTTTATGTTGCAATACCTTTCAGAATTGTTAATCTTCCAGAGACATTGTAACACTGTAGCTTAAGGTCAAGCATTGAACATTACCCTTATGTTACCTGGATGTTTGTGTCTGGAGCCATTACCATCTTCCTCAAGGAGGAACACAGTGTAGCTCTTCCTCGGACATCCTGTTCAGGTGGCACTGCTACTTCCTGTACCAAAACTCTGGCGTTGTCTGGGTGGTCAAGGAGGGTCAACAAGAGTCCCATACCGTTGGTCAGCACATCTGTAGCCTCTTCTTTCACCAGAATAGGCAACAGGCTGAGAGAAATCTGCCTCATGGATGCTACCCAGTCAGGATGGTTCACGTCATCCACGGACGTGCAAAGCTTCGCCAGGACGAACAATATGGCCGACTTGACGTTCCTGTCAGGATAGTCCAAACCGCTGACCAGATAGTCTACCAACGTCATGTCGTGTCCCATCTTCTGTGCCAGGGTAGGAATTCCGTTCAGAAGCCTCCCTAACAAGACAAGTCCGGGTAAACTGCTCTGAAAACTGGCAAGTTGGAGGATTTGTGTGGAAACCTGCTCCAGAACGAAGTAGGCTAGCTCCTCGGATTTCAACAGACAGCACAACTGGGCTGCCGTGTCGACCACCGTCACTGCCAAGTTCTCGTTATCCGAGGGCAGAAGTTGTAAAACAGTAGTCATCAGTGATATGGCGAGTTTGTCATCCATGAACAGCATTTCCGCCAGTGATTCTTTGTATTGAGTCTTCAGCAGGTTCGTAATTTGCGAGAGAAATGCACACTTTTTGATGACGAGTGCCTGAGGATCCTCCAGGGTCTCCAAAATGCACACCAGACACACTGTCGTGCTGACTCCGGTCTGAACCTGCCAAACTGGGTCATGTTCCGCATGGAAATCCGTAAAAAGTGCTCCATATCGCCCGTCCATTTCTACACTGACGTGAAGCAACAAAGAAAGCTAACGTTAGTCGTTACATTACAACTTTTAGGCAACGCAAGAAGAGACCTGCACCATCGACCTCCGGCGCCATCTTTGTGACCTCTCAAGGTCGTTTCTGAATCATCAACTTTGCAGAAATACAGAAATGATAATGTTGTAGAATTTCCGGAAAGTTTCGCTAAACATTCAGGATAATCAGTGACATATTTTGTACGACAGTGAAACTTAAAATTTCGCGGTTTTTTTGCTGACCTTTGAACTAGATGACGTCGTTAGCATCTGACAACCGCATTTAAACGTAACCTAGACTTTCCAATATTTCTATCAAACGATACTATAAAAATTAAATTATGTTAATTAATAAAATCACTTACATCTAAATTACCAGATAATTGCAATATTATTGCTGATAATGTCGGTGTTAGGTCAATTTCGGTACTTTTCTATCACGTTTTGTGCGTTTATGTGCTGTTATGCCGGAAATGACAGTCCAGTGTTTCCGCGAAGAGGAAAACATTGAGAAGATCTGACTATGATTTCCCCTGCATAAACGAACAATCTGAGAGGGTATCGAGGAAACAAAATGTCGAGGAGGTACCAGATGCTGCGGGCCGACATCCGCTGTGTTATAGGTGCATGCAAAGACGACCCAACATGCCCTTTTTCAGGTAAACTAAAGGTGCTTTTTGTTACGTTTTGAAAGGAGCGGGGGGGGGGGGGGTAGGTCTAGGACCACGACCTTTTTGATTCCTACATATCATAATCAGGCATGATATTTACACAGAGTATTAAATCTTCAACTACTCTAACGACTGTATCAAGACTAAGTTAGGGTAACAATTTGCTAGCTACAGGCTGCTTGTACAAAATGTGACGTTAACTTACTGTAAACCCGTGGGAAATATATTTACAAAACTGATGAGAATTATTTTGCAACCGATCCAAATAGAGATATTTTTCCTTGCAACATATGGTATTAGATGTATTAGAGTCGTACTGGACGCGTACTGGACACTTATGTAGTTTAGCTAGCAAGGCCATGTTGCAAGTTGTGTCGTCATAGCTCATCGGATCATAATTTCTTGCACTACAGCAAAACTAACAGTCATCAAATCGGACGATACACACTTTTAAATCATAGATTTGCAAACAACCTATGTCTAAGCAGATGACATGAGATGTGACAGATTTTAGGTTGCTTCGTCCATAATTTTTTTCCCATCCTTGTGTCACCTGGCATGATTTGCCTGGTGTGGTAATGTGTTTTATTAGTTAAAGGACAACAGGAACTTGCCCACATGTGGTTATAGCCATGATAGCCACACCACATCTGTAAACCATTAGAAACAGAATAGAGGACAGTTAGTTCAGTCTCAGGCCCCCTTTAGATAGTCCTGCGACTGTTGTTGTTGACGACGTCTCTGGGAATGGTATTCATAGGATCAAAACAGTCGTGCGAAGTTTTTCCTTGTCTGTCTAAAGCGGCCTTAGCTGAGTAGTGTAAATCTCTGTTTCTACAGGTGTTATAGCTAATGATAGAAGAGAGGTGTAAATTGGTGTATGCGCAAATTGTCAACAGTTAGCTGTGTCTGGCTGTATAAACTTCAACTTATGATACTATGATAGGGTGACATCAAGGAGGATACTGTAAATAATAATAATCATCTGGTGTATTTTGCCAGCCAGTAGGTACCCCAAGTATGAGTAATGAGGCTGTTTAACGTGGTCGAGGTACCTCCTCGAGCACGGGACCCCCGTTTTACGTCCCTCCCGGAAGACGATTTCGTGGAAAACTTCGTGAGGCTACAGCAATCCGGACGTCCTTGGTTGGTCCCCCATCCAAGCACTATCCGGACCGCGCGTTGCTTAACTTCCGAGATCGAGGGATCGGGTGTACCAACGCGCCACGCGGCCGTAGCATTTAATTTCGAGGGGGTTTAATTTCGCGGTAGCGGGAAAAAGAACTTTTCGCGGTTGTTTTAATTTCGCGGTAGCAGGATGCACTGAAATCTCTTACTACCATGAAAAAATGTTCACGGTGGTTTTAAATTCGCGGTTAAGTGGCCACCGCGAAAAACGCGAACATTAATCCACCGCGAACATTTCTGCATTTACAGTAACCTCCTTTGTGACATCTATCTATTTGAGTCTTCATATACCCGGTACGTTATAGATAGATAGATTATATCTGTTTTCAATGCCAAGCCTTACCTTACCTTGCCAGATGTTGTGATGTAACCTTTATTAGGGAGGCCCACACTACTCTCGGTAACAGATGTGGCATGTTTAGAAACAAATATCTCTTTATTGGCGTCCCTCACGGCAATTTCGATAGCATTTTCTGAATAAGCGTCAAAAGTTTATCTAGCACACTTATTTTCACATTTCTCCGGCAACGCAAACTAATGATATCTCAGTTTAAAAATCGATAAAAAGTGTCCGCGCGCCCATGGTTTACGCGCCGCCCGCCCGTGACCCAGTTTTCATCGCTGCGTCCTGCACTTCCGGGTTCAACCCGCGCACCAGGCGAAAATGTAACTCTTTCTTTGATTCGTCGGCGCCTCGCGGTAAATACAAATACAGCCAATCAGAAGTGATCTTTGTAAAGCCAACAGTCAGGATTACGTCATATCCCTTCATCACTGAACAGCCGCGGAAGTTCCATGCCCAAAGCGAAGTGGATGAGAATACATCGACGTATTTTCGCTGTATTTTTGACATCTCTTAATTTTCGGAAAATATGATTTTACAGTCGACAGATAACATATCAGGGGACATACTGACGGAGTTTCATGTATTTCCGTTGAAAAATGTTTGCGAGCTGCCGTCCGAAAGGCCGCGGAAAATTCTTCGGTGACCCAATTCACGGCTCCCGGCCGACCCTCCCCCCTCACGGACGGTGATTCAACGCGGAAATTTTCGGTAACTATCGTTTTTTTAACGCAGTCTTGGTAGCAAAATATGAATTTTAGGAAGGATGTGGGGTTCAGATTTATCTTATGATATTTGACATCGATATACTTGAATTTTTCACGCAATGTGCCTATGTTGACAAGCATGGTTGAAGGGGAGGGGGGCTTCGTAGCATGGTGTATGTGATTCAACGTATGAGGTAGACTCTAATAAAGTTTTGTGAACCAAGATGAGACGGGATCCATTACCCATCAAAATAGAATTTGAAACAATTTTGACTTGAAATTTATGCTTTCATTGTATTTTAATAATTTTAATTTTAGTACTTTTAGTCATGCTGGAATAAGATATGACTATGTTTGGAAGGTAAAGATTTTGTTTTAATGTTACACTTACAGGTATATATTGCTGGAATCTACCCAAACGACAACAGCTAAGCTGACCTTTTAGAGCTACAATATTCCAGTGTCAAGTTCAAAGATAAAGGAGAAGTCATTCATACAAGAAACATTGAATCATTTCAAACAAAACAACTTCATGACAGACACAGCATCTTGCTCTGTTGGCTACATGAGTTTGGAGGATTGGACACAATTTTCTGCACTGCAAAAGTTTTGGTTCAAAATGCAAATTGGTGGTCGCACTGAGTACTGTACAGCAAATCAGTGAAGAACTACAATACATGACGAAACAATATGGTAAGGTGAAAGCATGATAATCCAGCCACCTGGCTGGCACGACAAGAAAAACTCTGTGCTAAAAACTATGTGTACTGCCAGGAAAGGACAGAGGAATGAAAACACTGTGAAGAACCTTTGAAAGAAGGACAACTAAGACAAAGCTACAAGGAAGAGGAATCATGAAAGAAAGAAGAAAAGACAAGCATGTGATTGTGACGGAAGATGGAAGAAAAGACAGCTTGTTTAGACAATATAATAAAGCGAACTCGTCACAAACCATTGCAAAGTATCAGAAATGAAAGGCCTGGAACTGGAATTTCAGCTTTGGGCTGAACTACCCCGATTGGGGATGAACACCATTGACTCTGGCAGGATTTATTCTCTGACAGTGACAGCAAACAAAATGTAAAAGAAAACATAAAAAAACATGATGATGTTGAGGACTACTTACCTCTTGCTTCTGTAGCATATAATGAAGATGGCATTCTTCTCACGGCCGTTAGGAGAAACGATGCTGAGGCTGACATTCCACTGTCAGCTTTTCATTTCATTTATTGCATATAGGGTTATAAAATGCATAGTTGATTATGCTGTACT
>NC_049980.1:16568020-16572251 GCF_000003815.2 Branchiostoma floridae | reverse complement strand
CTACTATTCTGATCCCAGCCACAGTTTTAATTGTGAATGTCAGGGCTGAGATGTTGTTTTCCTATGTCAAGAGAGAGGGGGCACCATGTAAAATATGCATATGTAATGACTTATTAAGGTCCTGAAATGCATTAGTTAATTATGCTGTACTTGTTTAACTTGTGATTTTGTACTGTTCTCCACCATTCTGATCCCAGCCACCCTTCAAACTGTGAATGTCAGGGCTGAGATGTTGTTTCCTACATGTAAAGGGGGAGGGGGGCATCATGCACAATATGCATATATAATGATTTATTAAGGTCATAAAATGCATAGTTAATTATGCTGTACTTGTTCAACTTGTGGTTTTGTACTTTTCTCCACCATTCTGATCCCAGCCACCCTTCAAACTGTGAATGTCAGGGCTAAGATGTTGTTTTCCTATGCCAAGGGGGAGGGGGGCACCATGTACAATATGCATATGTAATGATTTATGAAGGTCATGAAATGCATACAGTTGAAGGTAGGAATAAATAGAGTTGACAGCTTATACAAACTTGTTCTTTTTTGTTATGGTATGAAGTTTCGTCTTTGTAGTATGTTGACAACTGAAAATATTCCCATATCTTAAGTGGTCTGTGTTAAGCATGTAGGGGGGAGGGGGGCGCCATAATACAAATAAGCATTTTTAACTGCACATACTGCGCTTTAGGGGTTTCACAGAAGCTTCATAATGTATAAGATTATTGTATGTGGTGGGTACATAGGATTCATAATTGATCAAGTGCGCTGGAAGCCTTAATTACTTTAATAATATGACTTAGATATGCTACATCATTAACTATACTGTGAACCTAATTTGCATAAAATTTGCATAAATCAGTCTAAAATTGACATTTTTCTTATTGATTATGGTGTTTGGTCCAAAGCCTTATCAAATGGTGCAAATCGCATCTTTCTACGACTTAAAATAAAAAAATCACATTTTTAGGTCACTGACACTGTTAATTCAATGCTTAACTATGGGGCAAAAATGCTCTCAGAAGCATGTTTGATGACAAAGTTTTTGACCTTCCCGATATCGTAGAAGGGTGAAATTTTCAGGACATACTAAACTTACTTAGGCCCACTTTACATTACGCTTTTCGCGTTAGCGGGACTGGCGTTAGCGGGACTGCGTTAGCGGGAGCCCCGTGTAAAGAGAGTTCCCGTTAACGTAGTCCCGCTATCGTCAAATTTTCTCCCGTCCACTCCGAAGCGTACGGCCGTAGGCTCAGCGGGAGTCCCCGTCAACGCCAAACTGCGTATAAAGCAAACACGTCGGGCTCGCGTTAGCGGGAGTCAGGGTTTAGACGTTTAGCATAAAGCGCGCGCTTATTAGCATATGGCGCGAAAAAATGGTGGGTACAGAAACTCAGATTTGCAAAACATTGGAGGAAAATTGCCAGCAGCGATCATGTTCATAACGCTGGGTAAGAATACAGTGATAAGAAAACAGTCTCCCGATAGTTACTTTTTTATATACTAGTAGAATGAATGTCAACCCAAAAATCAACCCGAACTACGCAGAAAAAATAGTTTTCACGGCCTGCCTTTTCCGTAATGGCCACCTACGCAGGCTCTTACGTCAATCGGGTCTGCAGTCAACCTTCAAAGCAGGCGGGATGTCAGCGAAAAATAGTCTCATTCTCACATTTTTGGACGACCTACTTTTGCACAATTTTCGTGGAAGACCTGTAAAAAAATATACAAGTTCGATTCCGAATATTTTCTCCTGCAATACATCGTTACGTTGTACCGAAACCAGAAGCCGCTATCTCTGCAAATTTTGTATGAAGTAATCCCATTACGCGTCTCCGATTGGCCGTTGCTATGACAGTGGTGGCCGTTGCTATGACATTGGTGGGGAAATTCCCGCCACATGAACTGCTGGCAGCTTGAGTTTTTACGTACGAGGTAGTTATTATACCTGCAGGAATTGTGCGTATATTCACGGTTATTTCAGTACGTAGCCATAATTTAGCAGGTCATCACTGAAAGAAAGGGATCTTCTATCAAACAGTTCGCTTTGAAAGGGTTTTTAAGTGCTTTTTTATCGAAAATTTTGTGGTCGAAGTTACCGGAAGTGTCAACGAAACAACAACGTAGTCAGGGACTTGTATTTCTCATGCAAGTCACGTATTTGAATTTTCAATCACTTGGTAGCGGTACGCAAACAAAAAATTAACGTTTGTTCAATATAACAACGTGCAGCTAAAAAGAACCACGATCTTTACGGGTAGACTTTCACCAAGATTTTACATTCCACCGCGCGCCGCGGGTGTCCTGTCAGATTTCCGGGCGGTGTGTCTAAAGAGGTGCCGATAGCGGCGTCCCGATAACGGGAAATTTACCGCTAACGCGAAAAGCGTAATGTAAAGTGGGCCTTAGTACTACAAGGAAATCTATACAAAATGACAAATAGATGTCACAAATAAAAATTCCAGCCTTTCAAAAATGGTAATTGTGATAAAATTTGGGTGTGGGCCTCCCTACCTTTATTCAAGAGGACAATTATGCTTTTGCTTTCAGATTTTGAGCAGGGAGAAAACTTGATCACCTTCAACTACTCCAACAACAATGAAGGGTAAGTACTACAGCTTCACAACATGGTATTGGGCAGACATGCTATTTTTAGCACTGTAGTTCCAGTTGTTGCTTTCCAGGTATTTAGCCTGTGCATGGCAGGTCTGTTAGTAATTAAAATGAGCCTGGGAACAGGAAGTAATGGCCAGTGGTGTTGGTAAAGACCCTTTTGTTTCATGTACAAATTGTATCTAGTATCTGAGAAATATCTTATATTGTCCTAAACGTTTCTTTTCAGGAAAACTTACACCATACATCTGTCGGAAGATTATCCAGGTAAGAAGACTTAGCAAGAGTGAGACTAAGATTATTATAATTCAATTGAAAAAGGTGGCATCTTTCTTGCAGCATGTAATTTTGTTTTGTAAGCGACTCAGTGGGTCAAGTGAGCAAGCTTCAAGCCAATTTGCCACGCACGTCAACATTCTGTCCCTGGTGTAACTTGTAGGCCTGTTCATGTGCCAAATTTGGATTGGCTGTGCACTGCATGAGTCAGCAAAGAGCCTTTTAAAACCTCTCGCTTGATTAGTCCACAATTTTCAAGATTGGGTGAACTGCACCTTTGTGAAGGGGCTAACCCAGAAGTAATGTGGTTAATTATAGAACAGCCACAGGGCAATATTAGATTAGATGGGCAAGTTCAAGTTGCTATTTTGCCAAGTGATTGTAAATGTACCAAATTTTTGTACTGATTGTGATTTTCAAGGTTGAAAGTCTTCCAGGTCACATATGGTTGTAAAGTAGACAAAAGATCTTACATCAATGTTTTTTGCAAGACATCTGCAGTTACAAAATCATAGAGATGAGAGGCCATACAATATAGTATCAAACTGTTTGAAAAATCAGATAATTAGATAGAAACAATGCAGTCATAAATAGTGTTGTGACTTGTCTCAGTTTCAACATTGTAGACAAAATCCTGTTAAAAATCTAAATTCTGTACTAGAGGTACTTGCTACATAAATTCATAAGAGCATTCTGCTATACCTTTGGATATTGTCTGACAAATATAACTCATACGTATTGTCCTCGAGATTACATGTAAATGTATATGCATCATGCAAATTACAGATTTCAATGTTCTGCTGTGATTTGACGCACCCAAACAATCATCGGGGGTTTCTATTTATGTAATACCTAGCTGTGCCTGCAAAGCATGTTACATGAATCATGCATTTTCAAAGATTAAATTGTAGACAATTCTTGGTAGTGATTACATGATCATAGTATATATAGTTATACACATACAGATTTTCATGTTCAAAGTAAAAATCTCACAAGTGTCCTTTTACATGGCAGGTGAGATATTGCAAAACCTTTATTTATGAAACCAAATAATATTTTGCAGGAACATATGCTTGTGTCTAGTCATGTATTTTTGTCAATCATGTAGTTAACAGTTTTTGGCTTTGGGCTTTGTGCATGTGAAAAATTTGCGCACGAAAAAAATGTCCAAAATGTATAGTACAAAATTCTTTGGCTTAACTAGTGTTATCAGTATCTTCTTTGTGTAGCAGGAAAGAGGCTGAAATTCATTGTCTAGGGGTAGGACTAATATTAGGATAACAGTATTGTGAACTCAAATGTAATATTTACAACTACAGAGGATTTTTTCTACGAACATGTC
>NC_049980.1:16563485-16565012 GCF_000003815.2 Branchiostoma floridae | reverse complement strand
AGAGAATCCCATTGATCTTCAACAGACTTGCCGAAGGTACTGTTCTGTTTTCATCCCCTTCCATGTTGCCATTCTTATTTGGTCATACCTATCATTGTACAGCTATTGACCATCCACTAAGGTAAAGGTAGACTTGTCATTACCTATAAATCAAAGTATACTGTACATCTATGTATGTGCATACTGTGGTTCCATTCTCAAAATGCTTCTTCCTACTTGGGAGTCTGACAATATATTTACACATGTAGAAACTACACGCAAGACAGAATTTGATCTTTGCTCAGAAGTGCACCAAATATAATATAGTTGATACAAAATTTACATATATCCAGTAATTGGTCATCTACACGTACATGTATGACTGTATACATTGCTTAGTTCAGTTTCCCCACAGCTAACATATACATTTGTTATATTTTTGTATTACTTATCTCCTAGTAAGTATATTGCTGGTAGAAGAAACATTGTACATGAAATGTGCTGGCTTTCTTGTCTTTTTTAGATCTGTGGAAGCAAGTTAACCTGCACCCTCCCGAGATCAGCAGCAGCAGTGGCAGTAGTGAAGATGAGGAGGACTCACAGGAGTACTTTACACATGTTAGTATTATCAGTGCAAGTTCCTTATGCAGTAAAACCTGGTGTCATCAACAACTCAAGGGACTCACCGTTTTCTGTGACACGAAAAAATTCTCACTGTACCCTGCACAATATCAATGTGCTTCTCAGATTTTGTATTTGTATGGAGCAACCATCATCAATTCTAGTTGTTGAATAGTGTATGTGGCCCATCACTCACTGCATATCCCATGAAGACTGCAAAATGTGATGCTGATTGGATAACAAGGTTTGTTTGCAGAGGGTCAAGAACATTGAAAAAATAACCTTTGTTATTTTTGCAAAGTGTCTTTATTCCTAAACTACTGTTAGTTGTTTATGTTATTTTTGTGTATATGTGTGTTTTTAACTGCAGGATTCAGGTGGCAATGACATTGATGACTATGACCTTGAAGTTGACATTGATGATTACTACAATGATGCTCATGACATGGTGGAGGAACGAATGCACCCTCAACTGGACAATGACATCAAGTCAGTTGAGCAGAGGTTTGGAGCTCATGCCATCAACACAAGGTATTATAATTACACTACATGCCCTAATACTGCTGTACCATTACTCTGTCATATGTAATGTATTCTGTATCACCTAAGGTACCAGCCTAACCATGGGTAGGATCACCCAACAAATATTTTAATGCAAAATGCTCCTTCAGTTGAGAAAATTTGATGTCCTTGATAAACAAATTCAACGTCGGAATCCGGCATTCCAAATTTCGATAGCAGGTACTTGAAGTGCGCTGAATGATTCCATGGAAGCCCATGTGATACAATAGAACCTTGTGTGATGACCCAAGTTATCACCCAATCTGGGACGCCTGTATCATAATAGTGCATAAGCTTGGCCTCTGTGCTGGCACCAGAACTATCGAGTATCATCTCATGAGATGGCATCCAGGCCATGTCTGTGTG